>NW_028250188.1:0-23362 GCF_964263255.1 Lissotriton vulgaris
CATTCATTTGTTTTACTTTACTGTCGTGAAAACATGTAGGCTTTACAGTTTTTTCTGTTCCATAATACAGCTGTACTCACATGGGCTTTTTTAAAGGTGTGGCAACATTCTGTCCACTATCCAATATTTTGCTGTGTGTGATTTTTAAAGAGAGCACTTTTAACATCAACTTCATCTTCTGGCTCCTTTTCATTACACCCTCCTTTGAGGGTACAGCTTAACTCTGCTATTGCAATCTGTTCAGGAACTTGCCTAGACACAGATTTCACATTTTTGTGGCCCAAGATGTTGCTGCATTATTAGATTTACTTTCATGGACAGCCAAGGTCAACTCAATAAAAATCATCCAACTATTACCAAATCCTTTCCCTAACAAAAAGTCACACCTGTGGCTTTGTGAATGTGTGTTAACAATGTATTGTCTGTGATTAACAGTACCCGACATTATACTAAGGGAGGCAACACTTGCCATAGGTGGTATATGCTGCAGCATAAAGCCCATACAATACATTAAAAAAGTAACATGGAATCCAGTACCTTGCAGCATCTGGAGCAAGAGCACAGGGACATGCTCAGTTTCTTAGGGAAGTGAGAATTTTGAGGGCTTTGACATGAAGAAAAGCATGGAGTCATTTTAGCAGGCGCTGTAGCTTGACTGCCCCCCCCCCCCCCCCCCCCAGGCCTGCACTCGATACCACATGCATGTGGTGCTTTGGGTAGAGGCAATGGGCAGGAGCTGCTTTGCCATGCTCCCTTTGAGTTTACCTCATACCATCATCTCATTTGTTGGAACTCTGCACCTATCTCCACCTTGGTTGTCATCACATTGATTTCAATGATCCCATCTAAGCGTTAAGGTCAGCTTTAGGATTAGTGTCATCAGAATCATAAGGGTAATGGTTAGAGTGAAGGCAAAGGCAAGAGTACGGGTTAGCGTTAGAGCTGGAGTTAGGGTTATGGTTAGGATTGGGTTAAGGATTAGGATATGAGTTAAGGTCTGGGCTACGGTACAGGCTAGTGTATGAGCAAAGGTATGGGTAAGGTCATTATTTTCAAAATTATAAAGTCCTTGAGAAGGTTCTACAGTCCTGTACACTTGTGAAATCATCTGGTAAGGAAGAAAAAAGCGTTGCTAAAATGTGATTGTCACTATGGAAGCTAGTTGGTAAGTGTGAGCATGGAATTTTAATAAATGGAAAAACAGTTGTTTGTCAGAATATTGACTACAGGAATATTGTGCTACAAGAATATTGCAGCAAAAATAATGTCTACCTGAATATCAGAGAGGTAAGCACACAGTGATAACTAAAGATTTGCTGTTCTTAACTCTACTCCTACCTACCCTGAAGTTATATATTCTCACTCTACATATGGGTGGAGTAACTTTTCATATGTAGGTGGTGATCTTCGCTAACGGGTCGAAGATCTTCCTCTGCTAAAGTGTATGGAAAAGTGAACACATATATTAGATTTAAGAAAAAATGTGTGCAAATATTTTTTGCTCAACATTCATTTAAAAATAATTATATATTTGTTTTAAATGTAGAACAATATAACATTTGCTACAGCACTATTAATGCAATTTAGAAATAAATAATTAATTAATTAAAATATATTAAAATAAATACTAATTTTATTGTAAAAGATAAATTAAAATAATCGACCTAAACTAAAATGTTTATATTTATTTATTGTGCATTAAAATGTTAGAAGTGCAGTTTGTGTATATGAACGGGCTTGGTCTTTTGCGAGGGGAGTAAATGTCCTTACCTAAACCTCTCCCTGGCCCTCCCTTAACACCTTCTTCCCCTACCTAAACTCCTTCCATTTGTAGTAAGTATTTCCCTCTGTCGAGACTCTCTTCTCTGTTCCTCCCACATTTTATATTAAAACACCAGCATATGTTTTCAGAGATCTCCACAATTGGACAGAGATTTTCACACTTAAAAGATATGATAAGCGGAGGAGTAGACCTATGCACTTAGGTTAGTTAACAGCGTTTTGTAGTACTTGGGTAGTACTATTGTAGTACAATACCAGTACTATAACATGCAGTTTGTGAATAGGCCCCATATTGTGTGTGTGAATCTAAAATCTCAGGGCTCCCATCCATATTTACTTGTTTGCATGCAAGAAGTAATTGTTTACCGGGTAGTACAAGTTGTGCAATGACATAGGTTTGGGCATGGGAGTTGGACCTGAGATGTCATTTCTGATTTTAAAGCCCATCAGGTCAGGTGTTTTCCTTGCTTAAACCAACAAGGTTGAGGCTGGGGCAAGTTAGGTATCTTTGCAAAGACAAATGTCCTACAAACATTTTGAAATAAACTTTACAGATTTCTGCTCAAATGGCTCTCCTGCAAAACAAAATTGGGGGCAATTTTGCTCCGGTGAAATTGATAGAATTTCAAATTATGCAAAATTTGCTAACTTCTTGAGCCTAACAAAATTTCAGAGAGGCCTACTCAAAAGCCAGTCCTCCTGAAGGAGAGCAGAACCAAGGGGTAATTCTACATTCAGTCACACATTGGAAATGGATTCACTCCTCTAGAAAGCATTGTTCTTCTTAGATTGCATCAAGCATGTGACTGGAATTGTCATGCTAAATTCACAGAAATATTTTCAAATTGTACAGGTTGCAAAATATCCACGCCTGTCTTTGTAGCAATTGTACATAATTGCTTGAGAAACTAATATATAACATTTTGATATTTACGTTATGTTCCATCTTCGATGTTTTCCCTGTCTTTTTAGCTGGAAAACTATATCCAGGATAGCGTGAAGACTGAGATGGCGGAAATCCAGTTCACAGCTGTGCAGAACCAGACAGCAGCCATGTTGGAAATCGGCAGTAACCTTTTGAGCCAGACTGCAGAGCAGACACGCAAGCTCACGGATGTGGAGACCCAGGTGAGCCACCATGCCTACCATACTCGTCTTGCCACTGTGTCAGCCCCACCAAGTATTCACTCACCTAATTCTATTGGTCAGGGCAGACAGTCTTATAGCTGTGATTATCCACTACATGTCCCTATAAATGACAGCTGAAATTGGCTGATGTTTAATGGGAGGCACGTATCATTACGCATATCTTCTGAAACACCCTTCCATCTTTCCCTAGGGCCATTAAAGCCTGCCTTTACTGCCACTGGCTTTGTGTCACCTTTTTATTTAGTGACTGTGCTGGACATGATAATTGGCCTTTTGCAAGTGAATCCGGCTGGGACGCGTGTTTTTATACACTAAGCTATACAATATGTATCCAGCAGAATAAAAGCAAGAATTTAAGACAATAGGTCTCACCTTGTGACCTATTGGCTTTGCCAATGCTTTTTGCTTATGCTGAATAGAATTAACACCAAAAAAACTTGACATATGCACGCTCATGATAGATGACATATGATAGTTCATGCAAGATATTATTTGCTTGCAAATGCAAGATGACTTATGCACACACATGCACCTCCGTACACAGATGTCCCTAACAAATGATGCAAGCGCATTGTTTACTTATTTATCCAAGATGGTGGATGCCATTTGGATTGGTAAATAAAAAAATGACATTTTTCAAGTGTAAAAGTGCTTTTTCTACTGCAGAGGAGCCCAGCAGCAAATGCCAGCTCACGGGCCCTCCAAAAAATAAAGTTAATATAAAAAATGTTACAGACCACATGAAGCTTCAAGAGCAGCTGAGGGGCGTAGATGGAGGGACGCAATGATGAGTGGGTTAGGTAAGGGTAAGGAAGCAACAGAAGTGCTTGAGACTTAGCAGAAGACAGCCCCAAAGAAATAATAAAGTCAGGGGTCGGTGGGGTAGGCAATGGACGAGCTTGGGCGGAGGGATGAGGGAGTAACACTGAGTGGATGGTGGTGACGGTATTGGAGGGGGGGGGGCAAGTAGTAAACACGAGAGAGAGCTAGAAAACACATGTACTCTCACGGATTGATAAAAGAAAAAGAAAAAAGAGTAGTCCCGTAAATGTGAGCAGTGGAAGAATACAATTCAGTAAAGGTATGAGAGAAGACCCCACTAGTTCCAGGGAACAGGTTACTTAAAACACTATAAAGTCAGAGGATAATCCCTGGAAGGGTTAGTATCTGACAATACTAACAGCCAATTTACAATAATTCTCTCTCACTCACACACAACATGTATTCAATCTATTACTCAAATCACTGGTCACGAACTAGATTATAACGTTTACAGTCTTTTTTATTTTAAAATATATGGTTAAAATTTCAGTATGGAATCAGTCAGATTTTACTGAAAACACAAAATGTAAAAACATTTAATAGTAAGAAGAAAATTATTTAAAAAAAAGGACAAGGTAAAATTACATTTATACTGCATATGAAGAAAAATATGAAAAATACATTCTTATAAATCATCAAAAAATAATCATACAGTTAATTGCAAATATATAAACAAAACGAAACCCCCTAATGAAAATAGAGCACCTATTGCTGCTACAGATTGTCAGATTCAATAGCCTTTATACAGTTTAGTTCAGACCTCTAGTATTTCAGAATACAGTACATCTAGAGTCTCTGTGGCTTTGTTTGAATTCTATTACGGAAAAAGTGTGTCGACGCGTTTCGGTGTTTTTCCCGCAGATGTGGTTACACCTTCATCAGGACAAGATAGGTTTACTTGGGGTCATCTTGTTCGTTAGTCCGGTGTTTTATTCTCTTACATAAGAATTCTGATTTCTTCCAATTTTTGTATTGGTTAATTCTTCACTTTTAACCGTGCACTGTAGAAGCAAATCAGGGTCCCCTCAGATTTGGTGTTGGATCGTTTTACTTTGAAGGTGCATAGATGAATTGTTTCTTGAGGTGGAAAGGGCAAAAAGTATGCTCAAGAACTTATAGAGGTTCTGGAACATTTGTCTCTGGCATATAGGAGAGGGGCAAGAGAACAGATTTCTTATGTCTATATAAATCCACGTATCTTACAGGTGTCAATGTAAACCTTCCTCTCTGGGTTAACTAGCTAGAATCAGTCAGAGAAGCGGATGGCAATTTGTCTGAAAATAGGATAGAGTGAAAGATAATGATGTCAAATTAGGTTTTCCTACTCAGTAGCATATAACCTGTATCCATTCTATAGTTCACCTATACTGGCGTGTTTGGCCTTGAAGTCACGCAAGCCTTTGCAAGAACACCCAGTTGATCCACCCAATCTATGTTTTTGTTGTTTTAGGCATCTGTACCAGTCACACAGTTATTGTCAATCCCATATTCTTCTCCCTAGCAGTGTTTCATCCAAATTGCATTACAAATCCAGACATTGTCACAAACCTTGTAAGGTAGATTTTCTAGGTGCTGGGAGAACTTGAAATAGGTCTGTATTGATATGGCTCACCTCCTTCTTTCTCCAGGTGTTGAACCAGACCTCCAGACTGGAGATTCAGCTTCTGGAAAACTCCCTTTCTACCAACAAGCTGGAGAAACAGCTCCTGATGCAGACGCAAGAGATCAGCAAACTGCAGGACAAGAACAGGTACCGTCTTATCCTCCATACCTGTCAGTGCGACCAGAGTGGTCATTGACAAGCAATCACTGAAACTGTGGCAAAACAGTCAAAAAGCGAGGGTAGTTACATACAGTGCCTGATTTGTAAATAAACAAGTGCCGGGCCCAAAGTATTGCTCATGAGGCCACTGCAAGTTGGGAAACATTAAATTACAATGCGGCAGTTACGAAACATTACCTTTAGAACGCATTACCTTTACAACGCAGCTGTTACAGCACGAGTGCCACTACCACACATTACCATTACAATGCAGGATTTTACAACGCATAAGCCTTTAGCACGCATGCTTCTACAAAAATGTCACCGTAACGGCATGAATGGCAAAGGCATATGCGTTTTAAATGTAAGCATTAGGTAAGTATTAAGCATATATATGTATGTATGTATGTATATATATATATATATATATATTGATATATTTATATATATATATATTCCAACAAAAGCGCCTGCTGCTTAAGGACGCCACTCCACGAAAAATAAGTTCACAGAACCCTTTATTTTCTGAAACCAGCTCAGCTTTCCAATTGTTCATTACCTTCCCTGACGCGTTTCAAAGCAACATGCTTCTTTTTCAAAGGGAAAACACAGTCTGTCAGCCACAGATCAGCACAGCACACTCTCCAGCCTTCAGTTCGTTTTTTTCTTTTTCAATTAACCTCTCCGGAGGCCTCACTTAAAACAGGTGTGGAAATTCGTGTGCATTCTGGGGTTTGAAGTTTTTGTGCTGTGCCCAATTCTTCCCCTCCAGTGGGGTCTGTGTAATTTGCTTGCAGATTGAATATTTTAAAACAGTGTTCATTATCCGGTTATTTTAAGCCCTCCAGTGGGCCTCAGAAAGGCATGCCGGTTCCTTTTATTTATTTTATTCCTCGTGCTGCAGACAGGTTAAGCACAGTTCCAAACCTTGCAGACCCATCATTTAATGGTGGTGCATCCTCCACGGTGAGGCTACCGTGTATGAAAATTCCAACAAAAGCGCCTGCTGCTTAAGGACGCCACTCCACGAAAAATAAGTTCACAGAACCCTTTATTTTCTGAAACCAGCTCAGCTTTCCAATTGTTCATTACCTTCCCTGACGCGTTTCAAAGCAACATGCTTCTTTTTCAAAGGGAAAACACAGTCTGTCAGCCACAGATCAGCACAGCACACTCTCCAGCCTTCAGTTCGTTTTTTTCTTTTTCAATTAACCTCTCCGGAGGCCTCACTTAAAACAGGTGTGGAAATGCGTGTGCATTCTGGGGTTTGAAGTTTTTGTGCTGTGCCCAATTCTTCCCCTCCAGTGGGGTCTGTGTAATTTGCTTGCAGATTGAATATTTTAAAACAGTGTTCATTATCCGGTTATTTTAAGCCCTCCAGTGGGCCTCAGAAAGGCATGCCGGTTCCTTTTATTTATTTTATTCCTCGTGCTGCAGACAGGTTAAGCACAGTTCCAAACCTTGCAGACCCATCATTTAATGGTGGTGCATCCTCCACGGTGAGGCTACCGTGTATGAAAATTCCAACAAAAGCGCCTGCTGCTTAAGGACGCCACTCCACGAAAAATAAGTTCACAGAACCCTTTATTTTCTGAAACCAGCTCAGCTTTCCAATTGTTCATTACCTTCCCTGACGCGTTTCAAAGCAACATGCTTCTTTTTCAAAGGGAAAACACAGTCTGTCAGCCACAGATCAGCACAGCACACTCTCCAGCCTTCAGTTCGTTTTTTTCTTTTTCAATTAACCTCTCCGGAGGCCTCACTTAAAACAGGTGTGGAAATGCGTGTGCATTCTGGGGTTTGAAGTTTTTGTGCTGTGCCCAATTCTTCCCCTCCAGTGGGGTCTGTGTAATTTGCTTGCAGATTGAATATTTTAAAACAGTGTTCATTATCCAGTTATTTTAAGCCCTCCAGTGGGCCTCAGAAAGGCATGCCGGTTCCTTTTATTTATTTTATTCCTCGTGCTGCAGACAGGTTAAGCACAGTTCCAAACCTTGCAGACCCATCATTTAATGGTGGTGCATCCTCCACGGTGAGGCTACCGTGTATGAAAATTCCAACAAAAGCGCCTGCTGCTTAAGGACGCCACTCCACGAAAAATAAGTTCACAGAACCCTTTATTTTCTGAAACCAGCTCAGCTTTCCAATTGTTCATTACCTTCCCTGACGCGTTTCAAAGCAACATGCTTCTTTTTCAAAGGGAAAACACAGTCTGTCAGCCACTGTTTTAAAATATTTCATCTGCAAGCAAATTACACAGACCCCACTGGAGGGGAAGAATTGGGCACAGCACAAAAACTTCAAACCCCAGAATGCACACGAATTTCCACACCTGTTTAAGTGAGGCCTCCGGAGAGGTTAATTGAAAAAGAAAAAAACGAACTGAAGGCTGGAGAGTGTGCTGTGCTGATCTGTGGCTGACAGACTGTGTTTTCCCTTTGAAAAAGAAGCATGTTGCTTTGAAACGCGTCAGGGAAGGTAATGAACAATTGGAAAGCTGAGCTGGTTTCAGAAAATAAAGGGTTCTGTGAACTTATTTTTCGTGGAGTGGCGTCCTTAAGCAGCAGGCGCTTTTGTTGGAATTTTCATACACGGTAGCCTCACCGTGGAGGATGCACCACCATTAAATGATGGGTCTGCAAGGTTTGGAACTGTGCTTAACCTGTCTGCAGCACGAGGAATAAAATAAATAAAAGGAACCGGCATGCCTTTCTGAGGCCCACTGGAGGGCTTAAAATAACTGGATAATGAACACTGTTTTAAAATATTCAATCTGCAAGCAAATTACACAGACCCCACTGGAGGGGAAGAATTGGGCACAGCACAAAAACTTCAAACCCCAGAATGCACACGAATTTCCACACCTGTTTTAAGTGAGGCCTCCGGAGAGGTTAATTGAAAAAGAAAAAAACGAACTGAAGGCTGGAGAGTGTGCTGTGCTGATCTGTGGCTGACAGACTGTGTTTTCCCTTTGAAAAAGAAACATGTTGCTTTGAAACGCGTCAGGGAAGGTAATGAACAATTGGAAAGCTGAGCTGGTTTCAGAAAATAAAGGGTTCTGTGAACTTATTTTTCGTGGAGTGGCGTCCTTAAGCAGCAGGCGCTTTTGTTGGAATATATATATATATATATATATATATATATATATATATATATATATATATTGATATATTTATATATGTATGTATATATATTTATGTATGTATGTGTGTATATATATTTTTTTTTTAAGGATTTAGGGTGGGCATTTTTAGGGTTTAGGCTGGGTTGTATTGCATTTTAAATGCAAGTATTAGGCAAGTATTACCTATTGGCTGTTGTCAGTAGGTAGTTATGGTTAGGACCTAGTTTCCATAGGAGATGAGTTTTTTTTTCTTCATGAATTTCTTTAAAAAAGTGCCCCAGTGATTCTTGTTGTGCATGAGAAGGGGTTGGTGGGCTGTCAATAAATGTGGATTTCCCACGATAATTTCCATTGGACCTATAGACCTGACTACAGCCCAAACTGCTAAATGGAATTTAGCAGAAATGTAGATATTGGTCCAGGGAAGTGCATTTTTGTGATGTGGTGTAAATCCATTCAGTAGTTTTGGAAATATTAAGGAAAATCCAAAATCTCGTTTCCTTCTCTGGCGGCGTCCTGTGATATCGGAGATTGCTGTAGATTGGGGTTCGCATTATATATATATATATATATATATATATATATACGAATACAATAAAGAGAGAGCCCAAACCTTTGAGGCGGGTAATCTCAGGAACCACAGCACCAATCACAACACCCAATACAGCGTTGGAAAGGGCAGTTGCAGTAGAAGGACATAGGCTATGCAGACGCCCACCATATACATTTAAAAGGTAAAAGAATCGTGCCAGCAAAGTAGTCCCTTGTGGGCGTTTCTGCGTTGTGCTGCGGGAGTGTGCTGGGGGCGTGACAAACACTGGGGGCGTGTGGTACGTTCTGCCCTTCATGCCATGTCTCATATTGTGTTTTGTGGGCATGTGCTGGGGGCATGGGTGTGCATGGGTGTGTGTGGGACGCAGGATTTCAGAAAAAAAGCGAGCGTTGTGCCCAATATTTCATTGTTTTTTCTTCCTATGAAGATCCAACAGTCCCCGTGCTCAGATTTGATTCCCGGCCAACACTTCAATCCAGGAAGTGTTGGCAGCCATCTTGGGACTTGGCTTGAGCTGAGTCCCACATAAAAAAAGAGAAGGGGGTAGGGTAGGAATACCGTGAACCCCAGGCATCTTTGGGAGGGTCACAGAGGGCTGGAACAAAACCAAAGATGAGAATCACAGGTTACCACAATTTCTTATTTATAAGCCCCCAGGTGGCCCTAGTATCAGGGGCATGCCGCCATTAATGTTTTAGACAAATTGGGGTGTCCTGCGGTTCTCCTTGTGCCCTCGGGACCACCACTTCCCTGGGACTATTGTGATATAAATCGGGGGGCCTCTTGAACCCCCCATGCCCTGGGGACCACCACCCGCCCAGGGCTGTTTAGTTTGTAAGGGGGCATCACAGACCCCCGGGTCCTGGGGACCACCAACTCCCCGGGGCCAAATTGTATTTTTTCAAATGGGAAAGGAGCTTCGCAGCCACCCCTCCCAGCCATTCTTTACTGCGGACTGCCATCTCCTTGTAGCTGGTCAGGCCCTACTACAACAAAGGAGGGGGGATACCATCCTGGAGCCATAGATGGCCCTGAGCACCGCCCAGGGCCGGCTCCTGCTAAGTCCCGGGGTGCCCAACCCTGGGACATAGCTGTTTGCTGTGGCTTGGCACAGGAGCTTTACCACTCCAGCCAAGTCACAGCAAACTCCCCGCTTCCAGCAAGCAAGTGCTAGCAAAATGCTATGCTTGCTGGAAACGGAGCATTCGTCTGTTTCTCTGCCAGCTGTCAAGCGAGCAGGGAAACAGACAAATTGCTTTCAGACTGAGGGAGCTGCATGTTTAGCTGCTCCCTATGTCTGAAAGCAATGCCGGCACCCGCAGGAGGCAGGGAGCCGACAGGGACCGCAGGGGCCTTTAGGCTCCACTTGTGGTCCGAATACAGACTGGGTGCCGAGGTGGCACAGAGAGAAACATGGCCTGGCCCCGGGGGATGGGAATCATTGGCCGAAACTGGCCCAGGGAGGGGGCGGGGGCACGTGGCGCATCTCTCCTATAAAAAATAAATAAAATTAAATGTTGAGCTGGGGGGTGGAGTCCCCAGGGTGGAAATCAGCTGGCGTAGGGGGGGCCACGCAGCCCCCTTCCCCTATAGAAAAAGAAATAAATAACAGGTCAGGCACCAAGTAAAGGGGGTTCCCAGAGCCAAAATAGGCCTGGGAGGGTGACGCCCATTGGTATAAGGTTGGGCCCCGAGGGATGGAGTCCCCAGGGCCAAAATCGGCTGAGGAGGGGGTTCTTTCTTGCCATCTGCTGCTGAGGCCAGAGATCTTGTTCTAAGCATTTAAAAACTAGAAGTATGTAAATTGCCTAGAAGCTTCACTCGTTTGGACCCGCCCAATATACATTAATGTTATGCAATGTCTTTCCGTTCTTTTCCCAGGATGATGGACAGCTTACTAAAAGGGCCCCACCATCACTTTTTCTGTCCATTTTTTGGAGACTCGTTCCTCATGCCTAGGAATACGATTGCATCTCCACTAAACCAAGAAGAAGCTACTTTTGCAAAGTACAAATCATTCAAGTGTGATTTCTCTACAGTTCCACTTTGTAAAGTTATCTGATGAAGACGGTCAAGGAACAATCACATTAGCAAATTTACAGTCACAGAAGGTCACAGGAAACATTTTCTTTGCGTCCTTTATGCAGTTGTAATGTAGGAGATGCACTATACATGTACAAAACGAGGTAGCACTTCATCATCAAAAATTTCTTTATTCGGCATTGAACAATACCATAAAAGAACCATGTTAAGAAAGCATCACATAACACTTAAACCAGACTAAAATTATATATACAATCTGTTTGTAAAATGGTACCAGTTATCCATAAAAATCATCTTAAGGATATAATATAAGTTGTCCTCTGTTCAAAAGCATTCACCCCTCACCTCTGGAGTTTCTAAGTCTCACAGCCAATCTAAGAAAGTTAACAGTACAAAAGAGTGTATAAGCATCCGTGGACAGTTTCAAAAACAGTAGGGCCACCTTTGCCTGTTTGAACCTGGCTTTCTTTAAAATGCTTTTCAAAAATAACTTCCTAGGGTGGGCATAGTGTTGGCATAGTAAAACAAAGTGAAGTGTGTCCTGCGGAGACCGTTGGTCGCAGCCGCACAAACCCTTCCTCTCTGTGGAAGATGTGTACCTTGCGGGAACTGACAAGATGTGATGGAGTAGGTTCAGCCTGAATCGGGTCATTAAAAATCTGTCCTGTGCATTGTGAAGGAGGGAAAGATACGGTCCCATGCCCAGGCAAGATTTGGCTAACAGGTGAGCTCTCGCCGATGGTTTGGACAGCTCCCTTTCTTCCTTAATGGATGCCACGTCCTTTAAAAATTCCATCTTAATGAGGCCCTTGTCCTGGGGTAACAGTTTTGTCGGGTGGTTAAAATAATCAGCATTACTCAGGCCCGTCAAAGTTTCCCTCAACGTATTTAAGCCAAAGGGTGCATCGACCCCGATCCCGGGCAATACAGTCCATTATTATCTGCTGGCTTAGTGAGGCTTCGGGGTTTGTCCATATTTTAATCCAACATGTGATAGATTTAAGTTGCAACCTATCACTAATGTGAGTGAGGCCCAGTTCCTCGTGGATGATATGCGATGGTGTTCTCTGGGGTACTTTCAACACCCGCCGCAAGTATTTATTTTCTTCGGTTTGTAGCTTCTGTGGATGAATAAAGCCCCAGACCTCACTGCCATACAAAACCTTAGCACAGCATATGGAACTATACAATTTCAGTATTTGCTCCGGGGACCAGTGACCCAACCTTCGTGCGAAGTTCATAATTGCACCAACAGAACTACCTGGTGTGCTGCATTTCTCATCTGCCAGGGTTTTAAAACTGAGGCGGCTATCAAATAAGATCCCTAGATATGAGAATGCCTGCACTTTTCCCAAACAGTAAGTGACAATTATGTAGTTAAATTTCCTGTTTGGTGTTTTTCTCATTTCCATAATATATGATTTCGAGAGGTTGGGGGCAGATATAAACTCTCCATGAAATGGACAAAGCTGTCCATGAGGCATTGGAGTCCACGCGCGGTGCGAGCCAGAAGCACTGCGTTGTCCGCGTAGAGCAAGACTGGGATCTCTCTTATTCCTATCCTAGGGCAATCCACCCCTAGAGCTCCAAGCGCCTGATCTAAACCATTTCTATATAAAGTAAATAAGAAAGGCGCCAGGATGCAGCCCTGTCTCACTCCCCGAGAACATGGGAAGGAGTCGGTGGTACTTCCCTCCTCGTTGTATCTGACCTGGGCAGAAGTGTTCTGGTGCAACTCTCTTAGTATGTTTATCAGTCCTGGATCAACTCCAAGAGCCCCCATTAGTTCCCACAGTTTTTTTCGGTTTACCCGATCGAAAGCTGCCGTCAGGTCCATGAAAGCCAAGTACACTGTCTCATCACTGGCAACAGTGTACTTGGCTACCATTAGATATAAATTAAGACACTGATCGGAAGTCGAACGGCCATACCTAAACCCATACTGAGTATCAGTGATTATATCATTTTCTACCGCCCAGTCCATTAAACGATTAAGGATGGCCCTACCTAGGACTTTCACTGTTACATCAATAAGGGAAATTGGCCGGTAACATTGTGGGCTATCCTTATTACCCTTTTTTAAAATAGGGACTATTGTGGCTGTAGACCAGGACTTTGGCATACCTGACTTCACTGCTGCATTTCTGACTCTGGTTAGTATAGGTGCCCAGAGTTCTACCTGGCTCATTAGGAGGTCTGAGGGGATCCCATCGGGTCCTGGGGCCTTGTTCCGTGACAAACCCTCAATGCCTACCTATATCACTTCCATGGAAAAAATTGTCTGGGTTGGGCCTGCGCTTCCTTCCTCTGTTACAGTCAGATCGTTGATACTGCCCTGATTGTAGAGACCTTGGAAGTGCTCAAGCCAAGACAAGTAAAATGTGACATGCTAACTTGGGTTTGTTGGAATCTTGAAAACAAGGGTCATTAATGACTTTCCAGAAGGCGATCGAGTCCTTCGACTCGGCCGCTTCTCTTAAATTCTCACAAGCCTGCTGCTGCAGTGAGGATTTGCAGCACTTTAGTGCCTGTTTATACTGCCCCCTGCAAGTGGACACCTTTGTTTGGTCTTTGGGGGCAGTTTTTTAAGCTGTCTTCTATTCCCTCAGGGCGGTTGAGCATTGACGGTCAAACCACCTAGGGGTGCCCAATTCCTTTTTCGCCGTTCTCCTCCTAAGCAGACCATCGATTTGTTGGGCGGCACACTCAAAAGCTTTGATCAGATCTGCCCCCTCCACTGTTAAATCTAGGCACTTCCAAATTTGCTATCCACTCTCTGTGAGTAACGCTTTATAGAAAGACTAGCTGCCCGCCCGACGTTGTCCGGGGATGAACTAGAATGTCTGCAATGGTTGTAATAGGCAAGGGAAATTTATTTCAAAACTTGCCTGTGTGTCTGCTCAGAAGCCCTCGTTCGGTACCGCTGAAGGTGAGCGTGCGCTCTTCTGTTTGTTGTCCTAGCCGCAATATGCGAATGTGTGTGTCCGCTCCAGGCGACGCCCCGGTACCGCTGAAGTGAGCGTATGCTCTTCTGTTTGTTGTCCTTGCCACAAAATGCGAACGTGTGTGTCCGTTCCAGGCGACGCATCATCCGCGAACGAGTTTGTCCGCTGTAGCGCCACTTAGACACACCACATGACATCAACGGCCAACAATGCCAAATGCAACTTCTGCTTCTAATGGCAAATGCAACTTCCGCTTCTCGCAAGCGGTGGAATCCAGCTTGGTTTTGAGGAATGCCGTGCCCATCGCTCTATGCACATGCCCCCCATCGCTCTATGCACACGACCCCAGTACAACGCTTCTCGCAAGCGGTATAATTCAGCAGAGTTTGGTTTTGACGAATGCCGCGCCCATCGCAAGCAGTATAATTCAGCAGGGTTGGCTTTTGCCAGGGTTGGGTTTTGACGAATGGCGCGCCCATTGCAAGCGTTATAATTGAGCAGAGTTGAGCTTTGACGAATGCCGCGCCCATCGCTCTAGGCACACGCCCCCAGCACAACGCACACGCCCACAACGGACTACTTTTCCCCAAACGTTCTTTTTCCCTTCTAATGTATATTTTGGGCTGGTGTATTGCCTATGTCCATCTGCTGATACTCTCCTTTCCAACGCTGTATTGGGTGTTCCTGTTGGCGCTGTCGTTCCGGCGCTTACCCGCCTCAAAGGTTTGGGCTCTCTCTTTATAATATTAGTATGGATATGGATTCGCCATTAATATTGGCCCATCTGAGTCTCCTGCCCTGATCAGTGACTTTGATTGTGCCGCCGGCCTCCAATCGGCGTTAATGCTTTGTCAGATTAGGGTTCTAAATAAACAGGACCATGGGATTATGGTCGCTGAAGATACTGACCTCTATATTAAAACTTGTAATCCAACACTTTAACGTGTTGGTAACAAAAATGTAATCAATAAAAGTGTCTCTACCCCTGCCTTTAAAAGTTGGGTGAACCAAACTGTCCTCCCCCACTCTAATCAGATCCATGGTGTGTGTGAGGGCATTTAAACCCAGGACTTTACTTAACACATTTCCCTCCCTGGGGTTTCCAGGTGCAAGCCCTCTGCCAAGGGGCAAGAGGACCAATCCCCTCTGCTAATTTTCAGGAAGGGGCACGGGTGACAGTTAAAGTTGCCAAGTAACACCACCTGGGAACTCGTCGCTCCATGCTCGTGTATTCCTGCCAACCGGCACTCCAACTCGGACAATCTTGTTAAGGCCTGTCCGACTATAATAGCATTATAGAAGTAAATGAAAGTTAGTTTTAGACTCTTATTACGATACCTAATCCTTTGCATACAATCCGAGTCCCAGCCCAGGTCGTCCCAGCTCCCTTGAAACCTCAGGTCCACATAAATAATCAGACCTCCCCATGACTGCCTTGTTTGCGGGAACAAACTACATTTTGAATCCTTCTAAGGCGGATGCACTGCTATTTACCTCCCACGTTTCCTGTAGGCAAATAATGTGAAATTTCTTAATGTAGGCTAGCCAATCATGGTTATTTACTTTAGAGGATAATCCTGCTATATTCCAGGAAATTATCTTGATGTCTTCAAGTGTTAGGCCAACTGGGCTTTCAATCCTGGGGCAAATGTGAAGACTGAGTGATTCCACATGTGCTTGACAATTCCCCACTAAGCCCAACCCACTATGCACTTCACACCCAGCGGAGAGAGTGGTTTCATTCAACTTTAACGTGGCTGTTCCTCCCAAATGTCCGTGAGGAGGTGAACCCTCCCGTGTACCACCATTCCAAGGTGACAACCCGGTGGTCAGTCAATCTAATTCATTTAGGGTTGAAACACAGTGAAGGGGTGTATATCTGTTAGTTAGCGGGACTGTTCGTCTCTCCCGGTCTAGTCCGGTGGTGGCGCCAATAATCATCGGGATTGTTTACAAGCTTTGTGTCCCTGTAGAAAAAGCGCAGGTGGAGTATCCTAATGCGGGATCCCCCCCTCATCCTTAAACGGCCCCATGTTTTGATTAGAAAGGCGGTCTCTTACCAGCTAAGGATGCCTTATGTTTAAAATCACACAATCTCCTGGAAAACCCTTCCTACTATCTCCAATCCAGGACACCCTTTGTGCCATGAGGATGTGCCTGTGATGTGAAATATTGAAACCTACATTCTTAACCAACCAGTGGGCAGCCTTGTTAATCAGGGTTCGCTGAGTTTCTTCACTGTTGTCACTGCAGGCCGGGACCCCTGTCAAAACCACGGTGTAAGGGCATGATGCCGGTGGTAGGTCTAAAATCGGCAAGCCGCGGGTGCTCCGTACACAGTCGACTGATGATGGCCCTGTGTGCTTGGCTGTAGCTGATCTTCCTTAAGGATGTATGGCAGCTGTGTTAAGGTTAGGTGTGTGCACTAGCCTTCCTGCCCTTATCTGCCCATTTTCTCCCCCTGCGTTGGTTGAACCAAGGGCATTTCCATTTTTGGTTCCCACCATTAAACTCTTATTTGTGTCCTCATTTGTTCCTTTAGGCTGTCCACTATCAGGGTTTCCCCCTCTGTTCCCACATTACCAGGGACTGAATTGGGGTATATGGCAGCCTCAGTTACCCCTGCCCTTTTCGATTTTTGGCCCATGGTCGCAGAGAGCATAGCACGGCCCTGTGCAAGTAGCAAGAAGGGTTTCTCTTCTATCACATCCATTTTCTCATGCACAGGCCCCAGATACATGGTTAGCATTATTTCCAACTTGGACAACAATGTCTTTTCCACTCCTTGATTCATCTCTACCTCCCCGCAGTTTTGACACTGAGGATTGGCTGCGGGCCTCCCTGCTTCTTTGGCCCTGCCCGCTTTGGCCGCGCCCCTCTGTTTTGGTTTGAGTTTCGGCATGTGAAGCTCCCCACCCCTGGTTCGATTGCCTAGGGCCATTGAGTCGGTCAGAAGGGAGGCCATAGTGGCTGTATCCTTAACTTTCAGGGCTCTTTTGGAACGCGTAACTACCTCCCCGCATGCCCCTGGAGTAATTCCTGCGCCAGATGGATCTGCACCAAGCACAAGTTCTCCCCCCCGACCCTACCCCCACAGGCAACAGAGAGATTTAATCAGAATGCTCCTCCGTCTCTTCTATGGTAATCTTTGACTGATCTAGGTCGGCAGCTGACAGGTCGACAGTGTGCGTTGACAGACCCCCCCCCTGAGACAGAGGAGTAGCTTGGATTAGGGCCTTTGTATTGTTACCAGGGATTGGGTCAGGTTGGCCTAGCGGGGTCCCCACAATAGGTGATTTGCACATGGCTATAGTGCCCATGGAGGATTGCTTGTGTTCTATGAGCGTGTCCAGCGAGAGTCTCTTCTCTGTCAGCTGGATTTCGTGGATTAACAGAGACTCCGCTCTTGAGAGAAAAGCATCTAGGGTCCCCTTTACCCCACCCCCAGTGACAGAAGTTGTGGCTTTACGCTTACTCATTCTGAGAAAATCTGGACTTATGCCGAACTTATATTGCATACGGTAAAAATAAGATAGAGTCAACAATAAACAGCGAAGGGCAATACCTTGATGACTAATAGAGTTCTGGTATAGTTCTGTCCCATGGGCCCTTGGATGTCCTGGAGCCTTGGGATCACGGAGAAAACCTTTGGCTCTCTCCTGGCGCGGACGAAGAAATACGGGGCAGCTGTTTGGTATTTTTGGGCCCCCACCACTGGACTTCTTCCCGGTAACTTCTGGTGCAGGACTAATATAGAGCTCCAGCTAGAGACGAAAGGGGGGGGGGGGGTGTGGCCCAGCCCAGCCTCTTCCAGCCTCTGACGGGTCCGGATGGGCCCGCCCTTGGCCCGGGCTTGGCCTGGGCAGCGACAGGGCACGCCCGCAAGCATCCCGCACCGCTGGAGCCCGCAACTTGGACAACAAGGCTCCACATGGCGCTTTTGCAGTGACGCGATGGAGGGTGTCGGGAGAGGGATAGTGGGAGTTGTAGTCCCCTCCACTAAGTGGCTGCAAGGTCCTGAATTGATGCAGTCCCCAACGGGACTGTTCAAAGGCTGGGTGGCGGCAGGTGCAGAGATTGTAGCAGTCCCCGGGACTGTTTAGGCAGGGCAGGTAAGTCCAAAATCACCAGGGCTTTGCGGGCATATGCATTAAGAGAACCCGTGGTCCACGACCCCCTCCTTCCTCGCAGTCCAACCAAAAAAGACCCCAACTAGACCAGTCAACCTGACAACAAGACCCACCCGCCAAGTATATGTTCTATGTTTTTATGTTAGTTTTATGTTCCAACGATGAAGCAAACAAACGCAACAATGAAAGCTAAAAAAAACAAACGGGCGGAAAATGTGGGGCAGATATAAGTTAACCCGCAGTAATTGATGTCAATGCCTACAAACACTTATATGTAGTATGTCATTGCACGGTGTTTATTGTTCATTTCTGTAACATGTAAATACCAATAAAAAAAAAAAATTAAATAATAAAATACATTTTAAAAATACATAGACATTTAATGACAAAACCAAAGGTTACAGAGACATTATAGTTAGGAAATAGAATTTTAAAAAACTAAAACATTCACTGAAAAAACCCCCAAAGATTACAGAGCCATTATAGTTAGGCTGACATCTCACTCATACATAACCAGAGAAATTACCTAAGCTAACTATAACGTATGCCCCCACAATGCATTGCTTATGAACTCACATATTACATCACTCATGAGATGGCCAGTGACATCACTGATGACAGCACTGATAACATCTCAAGTGACATCACTGGTGACATCATCCAAAGAGCCACTGACACACCCACATACACCCCATAAAATATCTCATACACCCCCTTTTTAGACAATCACTGACATACCCATTCACAGGCTCATACGAACACTCACACATCTACTCACTAATCCATGGAGTCACTCCGACATCAACTCACCCTTACACTCACTAACTCAACCACTAACTCACATATACAAGCACTCATGCACCTACCCACTGACCAATACGCCCATTCACACAACCAGTCATACAGACATACAATTACATATCCACTCATACACCTACAGAGTTTCTCACACAGTAAATTAGGCACCCATACAGCTACTCACACACCTACCCAGTCACCCATACAGTCATTAAGATAAGCACTCACTCATCCATACAGTTACTCACACACCCACTCACTTACTCATACATACACTAACACATGTACTCACTCACCTATAAAGTCACTGAGACAAACACATATTCTCCAATACAACCTCTCACCGTTACTCACTCACCTGTACAGCATTCACACACTGTTCACTCACCCATACAGCCACTCACACACTCACTCCCTCACTCATACACCCATTTACACACCTCTAATGTACCTATCCAGCCACACATGTACCCTGTCACTCATCCATAAAGACACTTATGTACCTCCTCAAGTCACCCATTCCACTACTCATGCAGACTCGCATTCACCATATACAGCCACTGACACCCGCACACTCACCCACACAGCCACTCATTCACCTCTCATTTACTATTATAGCAACTTACACACCCACTCTCTCACCCTTACAGATACTCACACAGCCACTTACCTGCTCATACATCCACTGACACACCCACTTCCTCACCCATACAAAAACACACACACTCACTCATACATACAGTCTCTCACATACCCACTCACTCTTCTATACTCTACATACACACCCTCTTACTCACCCATACAAGCACTCACACAGCCACTTACCTTGGTATATATTAAGCATGGGCCAAAAATCCGTTCCGCTCGCGAAATTTGCTGATTTTTGGCAATTTCGTGATCCACGAATCTCGCGAAATTGCTGAAAAATTCGCAAATTCACTCGCTGGCGGATTTTTTTTATTTTTATGGCCAGCTCATTCAAGGGACCCCTGCGTCCTTCGGCGCGATGGCATAGTAACACACACATGGTCACTGGAGACAAGAACTCCTCTGGCACTTTACGCAGCTGTAGTGTAGAAAAGCACTATACATTTACCCAACGAGGTAGCTCTTACTGGAATAGCCAGTAGAAAGTACTCCAGTTGAGTAGAGGTATCGCACAAAACGATGGCATCTTCTTGGATAAATATGAAAGGCAGGGTTCATTCTGGCACAATGCTGCTGTCACAAAAATTAAACCTCAACGGGAAGCACTTACAGATATAAATAAAGCAGGTGCCCGAGTTGAAGCTCAAATTCAGTAACGCATTCATCAGACCAAAAACAATCATGAGCTTTGTCGAGGCTGGGCAGGTGTGCTTTCACCCCATATCTACCGTGTGTGGGTGGGGCCAAATGGGGGGGGGGCTTCTATGCGAGTTCACATGCCTCTTGTGTGTATAAAAGGTCAGAGACCGATCAGAGCAGCAGACGAGGAGAAAGAAGCTCCTGGTCACAGGAACTGCACAGGGATTGCGCTCGTGAAAGTGAAGGATGCAAAGTGCATCCTTCACTTTCAAGAGCGCATAATGGTCCCCGCCATAAGTCTTCCTTTCGGCATGGGACCACTGCTCCTGTCACATCCTGCTCTCCATTAATGTCCAGGTCCAGAGACATGCCGGCTGTTACTTTTCCTCCACTTGTTTGCAATATGCCGGCTTGCACCAAACTGCAGGTGATGCTCTGGTGGACGCAATATAAAAGTGACCCTGCATGGTTCTCTTTATAATTTGCGGCATGCAATACAGTAATGAACTGACCCATCCTTGAGTGCAGGGTCTCTTTTAGGAGAAGTGTGCATATATGTATATATAGGAAACAGTTCTTTTTTAAAGGGTCTAGGGTGGGCATTTTTAGGGTTTAGGGTGACTTTGGGTTTTTGGGTGGCAAGGGAATTTTTAGGGTTTAGGGTGAGTATGGGGTTTTGGGTGGCAAGAGTAATTTTAGGGTGAGGGTGGGTATGTGTTTTGGGTGGCAGGGGAATTTATAGGGATTAGGGTGGGTATGGATTTTATGGGTGGCAAAGGATTTTTTAGGGTTGGTATGGGTTTTTGGATGGCAAGGGCCTTTTTAGGGTTTAGGGTGGGCATGGGTTTTTGGGTGGCAAGGGTAATTTTAGTGTTTAGGGTGGGTATGGTTTTTGGGTCAGAAAGGCAAAATGAGGGTTTAGGATGGGTAAGGGTTTTTGGGTGGCAAAGGAATTTTTAGGGTTTAGTGTGGGTATAGGTTGAGGAGTTGTAAGGATATCCATATATATATATATATATATATATATATATATATATATATATATATATATATATATATATATATATATATATATATATATATGTGTGTGTGTGTGTGTGTATTTAATAAATATATATAGAGAGCAATATATATATATATATATATATATATATATATATATATATATATATATATATATATATATATATATATATATTTATTTATAGAGAGAGAGAGAGACATTGATATAAATATTTAAGGGTGTAATATATATATACGAAATCCTGAATTACCACTCCTGGTAATGCAAAAACAGGTACGGACCACGATGTGCTAAATTAAATAGAGTGCTTTATTGTCTTCTCAGCATCACAACAATATATATATATATATGTGTATATTTTTTCAAAACTTTTTGTACCTACCTGTACCTTTTTTTAGCAAGCACATGCCTTTACCATGCATGCATTTTCCACGAAAATGTAAGTATTGTACTGGAAAATATAAACCCTTTATAGATAGAGAAAAAGGGTACTTGTAAAATACTTATATTCACGTGTAAAACCTTTACCACGCATATGCCTTTACCATTCATTCACTTACAATGAAACATTGTAAAGGCATGCATGGTACAAGCATATGCTTTGTAAACAAATGAGTGGTAAAGGTTATGTGGAATCGCGGGTAATCTACCCTTAGCGAGAAACATGTCGACCACATTCACTACTAGTCTCCTCTAGGGTCACATAACCTTAACTAGTTGACACCTAGCGAGCTAGCCCCACCTTTTAATTGCAGCCAAGGGACCCCCAGAATAAAGTTACCCTTTGCTACATTTTAATCATCCCATCACAGGAGTATACCATCTTGCCCACACACCCCCACCTCACCATAAGGCTGTTGGAAAGAAGATCTCCGCTAAAGAGCCCCTCTTTGAGGTGAGCCCGTCGGGGATTGCACCGCCTCCCCGACGAGGAGCAACCGCCAATGATGAAGCATGACACCCTTCTGGGTGTGTGAGGCAATTACATCCAACATAATGGATGCCCCAGGGTACCAGTGGAACACCCTTGGTCACGCCAGATAAATCCTTCCCCCCTACCTTATCTCTCAACAGGAACAGTGCAGCAACCCCCCCTTTTTTGCAACTCCAGTACTGTGTACGGACACCCTGCTGCTACTGGACCTTCCACCATCCTGAGTGGTAAATAGTGTCCGCTAGCCTCCCTTCTTTTGAAAGATAAAGGTTATGTGTAGTAATGGCATTCACATCTTGACGCCCGCATTGTAACGGGATGCGGTACAATGGAATGAGTGGTTCCATCATACATCCCTGCATGTAGCGCTGCTGACTGGAACTGCCATCGCTTCAACATGCCACTGTAAACACTCACTACTAAACATCAGTTTCCTATAAAGGCAACCGTTTGAACAGTCCCAGGCCACCCAAAACAGCAAAAATGGCATGGACACTCTAGAATTTTTTCTTTGTAATCTGCATTTTATGGTTAACTTGTGTGCTCTAAACAGAACTAAACAGACAGTGCTACCATGTGGCAGACTGTGATAACTGCGTGTCAGAGTTAACAATTAAGTACTGGTGCCGAGCACCAGAAACTACCAGCTCAAATAAAGCATTGGTTATGAATCCAAATGTTGAGAAGGTAAAACTAGAATGATGGGAGGGATGAGTAAGAATGAGAGAATATGGCACAGAGGCAGAAAATACAATAAAAATAGTACAGAAGAAGAGTGTTGTTGGATATTGGTGGAAAGAGAAAAGGGACGAGTCCAGAGTCCAGGTTGAATCAGTTGTCCACTTGCAGTGCGATACAAAGCTCACATGGGCTCAAGCTTCACAGCTTCTGATACTCAACTCTCATTTTTTCAAACCATGTTGTCTAGCTTGCACTGTATTGATGACAAATTAGCTCGAAATTAATATATGCTTGCAGCAAACACAGTAGATGCACATCATTTTTTTTT
>NW_028250189.1:0-134236 GCF_964263255.1 Lissotriton vulgaris
ACCTCTCTTGCATCTTGTTGCACCCCTTTTTTTCTCTTTCTGCAGTTCTCTTGCATATTTCTTCACCCCTGTTCCCTCTTTCTGCACATTTCCTGCCTGTTTCTGCACCTCTGTTTCCTCTTTCTGTACCGCTGTTGCTTCTTTCTGCACTTCTCTTGCTCTTTGGCACCCTTTGTACCTCGTCCAGCATCTCTGTTGCTTCTTTCTGTACTCCTCTTCTTTTTTCTATACCCCTCCTGTCTCTTTCTGTACCTTTCTAACCTCTTTGTGTACCTCTCCTACCTCTTTCGTCACCCCTTGCCTCTTTTGGCACTTCTGTTGGTTCTTTCTGCAATGTTCTTGCTTCTTTCTGCACCTCATGTGTCTCTTTCTGCACTTCTCTTGCTTCTTTCTACACCTCTGTAGTTTCTTTCAGCAATTATCTTACCTCTTTTTGCTCTTCTCTTGCTTGTTTCTGCACTTCTCTTGCGTCTTTCTGCACCTCAGTTGCCTCTTTTTGCACCTCACTTGCTTCTTTCTGCAGCCCTCTTGCCTCTTTCTGCCTCCCTCATTCCTCTTTCTGTGCCTCTCTTGCCTCTTTTTGTACCTTTGTTCCCTCTTTCCTGCCTGTTTCTGCACCGCTCTTGCTTCTTTCTGTACCTCTGTTGCTTCTATCTGCACTTCTCTTGCCTCATTCTGTACCCTTTGCGCCTCTTTCAGCAACTTTGTTGCTTCTTTCTGCACTTCTCTTCCTTCTTTTTGCACCCGTTCAGCCTCTTTCTGTGCCTCTCTTGCCAATTTGGGCATCTCTCCTACCTTTTTCTTCACCCCTCTTTAATCTTTTTATACCTCTGTTAGTTCTTTCAGCACTGTTCTTGCTTCTTTCAGCACCTCATTTGCAAATGGCTGCATCTCTCATGCCTCTTTCTGTACTCTCTTCCCTATTTTACAATCTCTTTTGCTTCTTTCTGCACATCTCCTGCTTCTTTCTGCACTGGTCTTGCTTCTTTCTGCACTGCTCTTGCTTCTTTCTGCACCTCTCTTGCAAATTTCTATATCCCTCTTACCTCTTTCTGCACCCCTGTTCCCTCTTTCTGTATCTTTCTTGCCTGTTTCTGCACCTCTCTTGCTTCTTTCAGCACCTCTGTTGCTTCTTTCTGCACTTCTCCTGCGTTTTTCGGCACCCTCTTGCCTCTCTAAGCACCTCTGTTGCTTCTTTCGCCATTTCTTTTGCTTCTTTCTGTACCCCTCTTGCCTCGTTCTGTACCCCTTTTGCCTCATTGTGCACCTCTCCTGCCTTTTTCTGCAGTTCCATTACCTCTTTCTGCACCTCATTTGTTTCTTTCTGCACTTTTCTTGCCTCTTTCTGTACCCCTCTTGCCTCTTACTGCACCTCTCTGTTGGTTCTTTCTGCACTGCTCTTGCTTCTTTCTGCACCTCTGACTTAGAGGTAGTTTTAACCCCCTGCCCTAATATGTACTAGGGACTTACAGGGGAGGTCATCAATCACAGGGGTACCCCAACCCATAGTGCACCGTAGTGTATGTAGGTGTTTTCACTGTATTCTAGGTGTCTTTTAGCATAGCACTGGCTCTGGGCCTGGTTAGTCAGTTACCACCAATACCAGTCAGCAAAAAGTTGCGGGCACAGGATGACTTTGCAACAAGGCCTCTATGTGCACCTCTGTTGGTTCTTTCTGCATATCTCTTGCTTATTTCTGCACCTTTCGTCATCTTTCTGGACTTCTGTTGCCTCTTTCTGAATTTGTCTTGCTTCTTTCTGCGCCTTTCTTCCTCTTTCTGCATATGTCCTACCTATGTAAGCATAGTTAGAAATTAGCATTTAAAAACCTCGGCGTACATATATATATATATATATATCACATTCTTAAACATTTGAGAAACACTCACAGGCATTTGATATGTCGTCAGTGATGTCATCAGTGGTGTCACTGACCATTTCATGAGTGATATAATATGTGGCGTTATCAGCAGTGCATTGCGGGGGCGCGTGTTATAGTTCGCTCTACTAACGATAACGGCTGATTTTCCCGGGTTTTGTGTGAGTGAAATGTCCAACTAACTAGAATATCCCTGGAACCTGTGTTTTTTACAGTGAATATATAACGTTTTTTAAATGCTAATTTCTAACTATAACGTCTCTGAAACCTATGATTTTTTCAGTTAATTTTAAAAGATTTTTAAATGCTAATTTCTAACTATAACGTCCCTGAAACCTATGATTTTTCAGTGAATTTTAAAGGTTTTTTAAATGCTAGTTTTAAACTGTAACTACCCTGAAACCTATGTTTTTTTCAGTGAATTTGTAAGGTTTTTTAAATGCTAATTACTAACTATAACGTCCCTGAAACCTATGGATTTTCAGTGAATTTCCAAAGTTTAAAAAAATACTAATTACTAACTATAATGTAGAACTAGCTTTTGCAGAGTGGTGCAGAAAGGGTGCTGGGCCTCTGACCAGGGCTCAAAAATTTCACTGCGTAGGACTTACAGGCGGTACAAGGAGGGCTTATTGGCCCACAAAGTCCCTCATGAGTAAAGTGGACTTTGCCCCCCCCGCCCGCAGTGTGCCAGGAGGAGAGTTTGCAGAGTGGTGGAGAAAGGGGTCATGGCCTCCAAAGACGTTATAGCAATCCCACGGTGTAGGACTTACTAGAGGTAAGAGGCGAAGTTGTTGACCCCCAATGACAACCTTGGGGTCCAACTAACCCTCCTATTACCTCCAGTAAGTCCCACACAGCAGGATTGCTAAGTTCTCATTGCCGGCCACGCCCCCTTTTGCCCACCATTCTGCCAACACGCTACCTGGCACGCTCTTGGATGGGGATAAAATTCCCCTTCGATGCTGTGGGTCCTTAGGGGTTAACTAGCCTGCCTGACACCTCCAGTAAGCCCCAGATGGTGGTATTGCTGCGAGGTAGACACAGGCCACACCTCCTTTCTGCACTATTCTACAAATGCCCTACCTGGTCCGATCTGAAGGACGACAGTGTGAAGAGAAAGGCCTCACCGCAATCATCCTCTTTAGTGGCCAACAAACCAAACTGCCCCAATCGCCCAAAGACAAGGGTCTTATCATGGAACATTGCGGGTATGAACAACAGGCTAGAGGACCCAAACTGGGGTCTCTTTATTAACCAACATGTTCCATGAGACGTGGGCCAGAGGGGACATTTCCGAATTGGGCTTTGCCACTTTTAGTATTCTCGCAACATCAGGGGGAAAGGAAGACCATCAGGAGGCCTTAGCACAATGTTGGGAGTACACTTAGGCTGTACGGCCAAGCAGATTGACACAGCATCCAACAATATTTTGTGTGTTATACTGCAGTTTCCATCGAAGATGTCTGTAGCCCTTTTAAACATGTATTCCAGACCAGCCGCCCAGGTTAAGGAGTCTAAAATGCTGGAAGAATTACCCACTTTTCTAGCTACCAGTGCAGATAAACATATGGTGATCCTAGGAGGGGGTTTCAATTGTCAGTTTGAGCCACTAGAGGGGAGGCTCCAGGATAGCCTCTATGACGAGGATCAATTTTGGGCAATCCCGGAGACCAGAAGCCCACCAGTTAAAAAAAATGGTGCCCCCTGGTGATCCAGATGAACTGCCTTGTTTTGAAACACTCCCTAAGAAGTTGCAATGGTAGAACTTTGTCTGACACGTCGAGTAGTTATACCTTCCATAGACATGAGCGAGGCTCTTTATTAGATTATATTTTAATTGACTCCAAATCCTGGGATAGGCTAATTGATTTTAAGGTTATTCCACGGCTCGACAGTGACCACTATGCGTTAGTACTTGAACTAAAAGAGCTTAATCCCGGGAGCGTCCTAAACATGGATAATCCTACTGATGACAAGTTGACACTTTCAAATTGTAAGAGAAGGGTGCGATTTTCTGATATCAGACAATCGCAAATTAAACTCAGTACTTTATATGAAGCCCTGATCCCGGTGCTTCTGACAGCATCTAACTCAATAACTCACCATGGGGATAGTATAGACTCCGAGCTGGTTACAATGAACCATGGAAGGTTGGGAGAAGTCACATTAGACTTCTTCTATCCCAAAAAAACAAATCGGCCAAGTAGGAAACCCTACCACTCTTCTTATAATGATCATTACCGCAATGCCAAAAGATCTCTCGTTCTGTCTATCAAGGCCAATGATTGTCCATTAATTAAAACTGGAAGGACGGCCTATAAGGTTGCCATTATTGAAGCTAAAAAAGGGTGGGAAATGGACAAGTGGGATGCTTTGAGAAGCTCCGTGGGATCGAGGGATATGAGGACTTTTTGGAAAGTCGTCAATACAGGTAGCTCCGGTGCTAAATCACTGATAGAGCCCAATCTGGAAGCAGAGGTCTGGTGGGACCATTTTGAATCTCTCTACTCCAAGGGAGATATACCGAACAATGACATAACTGAGGGATACCCTGGGGGGACTGACTATTACTCCAACATAGGGGAAACCAATGAACACTATGACGATAGCTTTAGCACAAGTGTAAGCTTAAATGAGATTAGGGGAGCCCTCTCTAAAATAGCTCCAGGTAAAGCACCTGGATTAGATAAAATCCCTGGGGATTTTTTTCGTAGTGAACCATCTGTATGGGCACCATATCCCTGGGTGTTATTTAATGCCATATCTCAAGGCATGAAGATTTCCCCCCAGTAAGGCTGGAGCTGAAATAATCCCCATTTATAAAAAAGGTTCACCGCTATTACCAACCAATTATAGGCCGATTGCGCGTGTACTGCTGCTTCGGTTACAAACTTGGATGGAGGAACGGAAGATACTCACCCCCCCTACAGGCAGGGTTTAGAGAAAAACTGTCTACTTTGGACCAAATACTCAGGCTACAACTATTACATTGGAAGATCGTGTGTCTAGAGGGTGGCAGCATCTGCTTAATATTTGTAGACCTGAGGTCAGCTTTTGATTTGGTACCAAGGGAAAGATTGTGAGCAGTCCTCCACGAGCTGGGGGTTTCAGCATACCTATCCCAACTCATCAAGCGGCTACATGAGAAAAACTTCGCCCAAATTAGATTTGGTGAGGATGGAAAACTAACTGCACCAATCCTAATTAAACGCGGTGTTTGAAAGGGCTGTGTGCTTGCCCCTACACTCTTTAGTCTATATACAAACAGTCTAATAGAATATTTAGTTGTAGAGAAAGATCTTGATGCACCCAAGCTAGCCTCACGTATAATCCCAGCAATGATGTTTGCCGATGACAGTTTATTAGTATCCAAATCACCTAAGGGGATTCAGAGGGTACTTAATAGATTTGAAGCATTCTGTAGTGAAAGAGGATTAGAAATGAAACTTCAGAAAACCAAATTTATGGCGTTTAACAGCCCTAAAAGCACATGAGCAAACCCTTTCCTAAATGGTAAACTCCTTGAGAGAGTTTCCTCTTTCGATTATCTCGGAATTACAATCACAGTGACTATGGATTCGGGGGCACAAATCAAAAAATCATCACTAAAATTGTCGCAATCCTCAGGTGGTATAATGAAGGTTTTCTGTAAGTCCAGCCAGAAACCAGAGAGCCCTGCCATCGAAATGTATAAGGTTCAAGCCCGGGGAGGGGCGCTATATTGGGCAGAGTTATGGGGCCACTCTAGTTCTGAGGATCTAACGCAGACAGGGAACAACTTTCTCAGACAGTTGCTAAATCTCCCACGGAGCACCCCACTAACCCCGCTCCGATTAGATCTGGGTGTCAGGGCAATCGCCGATGAATCTAACCTTGGACCTTTATTATATTGGCGTCACCTGTGGGTCACCCCAGAACTTCTATCATACAGGGAGGAATTGAAAGAAGTCATGAATCTGCGGGGGCAGCCAAACTGCAGTGGTTGCGTATATCAAATACACGCTAGCTAGTATAGGGTTGGGGGAACTCTGCGCCGACACTGAGCTTGCTTGCACCTCACTCCCTAAGAAATTGTTAAAGGCCTATTATGGGGAGTACAAACTGGCACAGCTTTATAGTAACCCCCGAGTAGGCAAGTTACCTCAGCCTTTCTAGAAATCAAAGATAGGTACAGCTTTGAGCCAGCCCTAGATGACATCAAGCCGGCAGCTGCTAGATATCTTTTTCGTCAGTTTAGACACAGGGTTTTGCTTCTCCGCCCTTTTACACACAAGTTGGGGGGTCCATATGTCCTGAAGTGCCCGACATGTGACTGCCCTGCAGAGTAGGTACTCCACGTGTTTATTAGCTGTCCTGGTTACCAGAAGGGAAGAAAACGATGGCTGTTGCAGATTTGTAGAAACCTTGGAACTAGGCGCTGCTCTGAGGCATTCAGGATACTGAAATACGATGGTAGTATCCCGATTGTTTACTCAGTTGCAGGTTTTCTATTTTCTATGTGGTGTACCTGCAGAACATTCTTAAAAGCATCCTTAAATAGTTAAGATAATGATTCGGCAATAAATGAAATAAGGGCACCCTTGAGGATACCTTCTAATCACCTAATACCCCCCAAAAATATCTATCTATGGTCACCCTTGCTAGTTTTATAACTAGGTTTTATTTTTAAAACAATTAGCTTTACCTCAGCTATGTATGTAGGTTTTCCAATTATGTCTCACAAAATATTTTTTTTTTACTTCTTATGCTTTTTAATGTGTGTATACTTTCTATATGCTTTTAATGTTTTTAAATGTTAGTACTGATTTCTGCCTTGAGTAGTTTACTAGTCTACTAACATAATTTCTGTGAAAACTTTATGCTGAAGTAGCCTGCATTGTAGGGCCCACAGTGTTAGGTCATGTCAATTGCCACATAAAACTAGTGGCAATACTAGCGGTCATCTTTTTATGATAATTGTTTTTATTTAAATTATTTATTTATTTGCACTATAGACTTTTCAAAAGTGAATCCCTGTCCCCTGCCTTGAATAACCAAGTGTTATATCTACTGCCTTTGCTTTCTTTTGGTGAAATAATTAGGACAGAGGGCATCTTAAAATTGAGTGTGGAAATTATTAACTTCATATGTGTGCCAGCAATGTCTACTGTTTTTATCATTTGTTTCTCATTACATGCAATTGATTTTCTCTGTATTTTTAAATGTATTTGTATGTACTGTGTCTGCACTTTTAAGGTCATATTGACCAAAATAAAGTTTATTGAATCAAATAGATATTTATATGTGTACAGAATGAGAGGGAATGTTTGCCATTTTTTGGTTTTGCTATGAGCAGTCCAGTACAGACATTCTGTATGAAAAAATCTGGTGTGTGTCTGACATACTTCTTAATCTACAAATCAATTTGAAAGGTGAGTTATTAATTTGTGAGGTGTTGTATGTGGTGCCTTTGTTTTAATAAGACTAATGTGTTTCTCTTGCTAAAGTCCAGGGAGTAGTGTTGCTTGTCTAGAATCACATTGTGAATCTGTCTGAATTTGGGCAACCATTGTGAGAGAAGCATTTGGGTACTTCATGTCTTTGCTGGCAAATAACTGCTTTAAAACCTGTCATATTGTCAAGTTTTAGTAGTATTAGAACCCAGTCTTTGCTTATGCATTCGCAAAATGAGACAGGCATTCACACTAGACTGCAGTAGTGAATTATGTAAAATGTGTGCAGTCACCTTACCCCTTCCAGACGAGTGAATGTGTTTTGGTAAAGGCCAAGGAATTGTGTTGCTTGTCTAGAATCACACTGTGAGTCTGTGTGTATTTGGGCAACCATTCTGAGAGAAACATTTGGTTACTTCATGTCTTTGCAGACAGATAACTGCTTTAAAACCTGTCATGTTGTCAAGTTTTAGTAGTATTAGAAGCCAGTCATTGCTTATGCATTCGCAGAATGAGACAGGCATTAACACTAGAGTGTAGTTCTGAAATATGTAGAATGTGTGCAGCTACTTTACCCCTTCCAGATTAGTGAATTTGTTTTGGTAAAGTCCAAGGAACAGTGTTGCTTGTCTAGAATCACACTGTGAGTCTGTGTGCATTTGGGCAGCCATTGTGAGAGAGGCATTTGGTTACTTCATGTCTTTGCAGACAGATAACTGCTTTAAAACCTGTCATGTTGTCAAGTTTTAGTAGTATTAGAAGCCAGTCACTGCTTATGCATTCGCTAAATGAGTCAGGCTTTCACACTAGTAGTTCGGAAATATGTAGAATGTGTGCAGTCACCTTACCTCTTCCAGTCTAGTGAATGTGTTTTGGTAAAGTCCAAGGAACAGTGTTGTTTGTCTAGAATAACACTGTGGATCTGTGTGCATTTGGGCAACCATTGTGAGGGAAGCATTTTGGTGCTTCATATCTTTGCAGACAGATAACTGCTTTAAAACCTGTCATGTTGTCTAGTTTAAGTAGTATTAGTAGCCAGTCATTGCTTATACATTCGCAGAATGAGTCAGGCTTTCAAACTAGACTGCAGTAGTGAATTATGTAAAATGTGTGCAGTCACCTTATCTCTTCCAGACTAGTGAATGTGTTTTGGTAAAGTCGAACGAATAGTGTTGCTTGACTGGAATCACACTGTGAGTCTCTGTGCATTTGGGCAATCATTGTGAGAGAAGCATTTGCTTACTTCATGTCTTTGCAGACAGATACCTGCTTTAAAACCTGTCATGTTGTCAAGTTGGGCAACCATTGTTTGAGACTCATGCCTTACAACATGAACTGCTTCAAACGCCTATTCACTATGCATGCAATCCTCTAAACACCTACACAATTGTCTTTTACACCTTCAATTACCCAGTCAATATCCATACACTCCAGCAAACACCATGTTACTCCCTTTGCAGTCCTCTAGTGACCCATTCAGCACCATGTACTAATCCATTCACTGCCCAAAACCCAATCACTTATAAATTCACCAAGGCACTCTCCTTACAGTACTCTATTCATTCAGTTAGTACCCAAATACTCATTCAGTGATTTAGAGGTTTACCACATAGAGTGCTTCAAACTCCTATCCACTATACACATAGTCCTCCAACCATCTATGCACTTGTGTTTAAGGCCTTTAAATCCCCACTGAGTCTCCTGACACTCCAGAAAACACCCTGTCACTCCCCATGCAATCTTGTATTGACCCATTCTGCACCAAGTACTAATGTATTTACTCTGCCAAAACCCAACTGTTCATAAATTAACCCACGCATTCTCCTTGCAGTACTCTAATCATTTAATCAGTATGCAAGTACTCATGCAGTGATCCAAGATTTAGCACATGGAGTGCTACAAATCGTTATCGATATATGGATGCAGTCCTTTAATCACCTACACACCTTCATTTCCCCCAGGCAGTATCCATACACTCCAGCAAACATTTTGTAACTGTCCTTGCACTGTTTTAGAGACCCATTCAGCACTATGTACTAAACCATTTACTTTGTCAAAACTGAACCACTTATAAACTGACCCAGGCACTGTCTTTGTAGTACTCTAATGATTGTTTTGCTAATCAACTACTCATACAGTGAGCTAGGCCTTAGCACATGCAATGTGTATGTATATTAATTGATAAGTATAATTCAGAAATGTATTAAAATAAATGTATTTACAATTACTTTTTACAGATATTGTGTATCATCATCAAAATAAAGTTATCATGCCTGAAAAATAAAGAAAGAGAAAACGACAGCAAAAGGACAATTATTTGAAGAAAATTACAGAACAAGTATTGGATGACCAACATCATGTGGGTAAAAAGAAAAAGTCTTCCGATAAGACATCTAAAGAATTCATTAAAAAACTTTCAAAGCCTAGACATAGTGTGCAGATTGTACAAACTACAAATAATGCTTCAACCAGAAAAAAGAATATGAGTAAAAAGAAAGGAGGAAATGGAAAGTTATATTCACAAGACACAATGAATGGTAAAAGAAGGCAAAATCAGTATAAAGAAATCAGGAAAAAGAGCACAATTTCATAAAAAAGAAGAAGCTTATTGAATCCATTGTTCAAAAAGCTTTTGAATCAAAAATTAATTTATTTATTTTAGTATTAAACAGAATCCGATCACTAGATAAACCAATCCATTTTATGAAGGCCAAAAGTAAGAGGAAAAGAGTAATTAACAGAACTAATTTTTGTGATTTTTTCCTTTGTGAGAATGGAAACACAGTCAAGTTCAGAGCCTTTCTTTAAGGAAGAGAGTTATTTTCAGACTAATAATTTATTGCATGCAGTTGATACCAGTGGTCTAGCTTATGAGGTTAGAAATGGTTGTCCAATTGAGAAAGAGAAGATGGTTCCCAGAAATGTAGAAGAAGTGTTAGTTGATGAAGTTCTAGGAAGACGTCCTAAAACCCCAATATACACTTGGGATTGCAGTAGTATTTGTAGTGTACAACAAGAATCTATTTTATGCAATTTCGTACGACAATACAGTAAAAAAAAGTGTTAAACAATAGAGTAAGATGTTGCAAGGACTAGACCTTTGCAGAGTGCGAAAAAATACTGGTTTGCAAGGTCATTCTCTGGCTTGTCTTTATAGAAAAGTATGTTAAAGTGTTTTTTATTATTTAAGGATGTTAGTAGCACATCATTCTCAAATGTGGAAGTTAGTCAGAAGATTGTATTATGCAAAAAACTCCAGCTCTAAAATTAAGTGAGTTGAACAGTGCTCTTTTGCGTGGGTCAGTATCAGATGTGAAGAATGTTTGTGATGAAATTGAGTTTTGTTACTTTGGTCCTGAACAAGAGAGTGCAGAAACTGAGACATTGATAGAAGAAAATGTTGAAGAGAATGTGCAACATACTACTATAAAAAAATTTGAGGAACAAATTACAAAGTTTAAGGTGATTTCAGGTGAAAGGCCAAACTATTCTTGTATTTGTTGCCAGCGAACTCACTATAAAAATCAGATTAGGAGTGTTGATCTGTATTTAAAGAGTGAAAGAGAAAATAATGATAAGTGGAAGGAATTTGCAACTTATTTGTTGGTAGAGAATTATTTTGATTTTGGTTCTGATCGGCATGTTAGTAAATATTGTTATAATAAATTAGATGACAATAAAATGCCCGCTAGATCTGTCCATAATAATCTAGAGTTGGTAACTATTCCTCCAGAGATGATAGATTTAAATACCTATGACTCAATTCTCTTTCAATGTGTGCACCCATTTCAAGCTAGTGTCCGTATGGAGACTAAAACAGGTAAATTGCCTCCTTCAGATTTACAGAGAGGATTAAAAGAAATAGTTTTATATTTACCTCTAGAAAAATATTGAAACTATTGGTGTATAGAATATAGAAAATAAACCACTAGTTATTCTAGTTAATGGCGTTCCTACTAAGAGTAAGAAAATCTGGCAAAAATGTGTGGATGTTAGAAAAGTGCAAAAGGCAACATTGTATCTGATAAAAAACAATGAGTACTATAAAAATGTGTATGTAGGAGAAGAAGAAATACTTTTAGCAGAAGATACAGAAACATCAAGTGGACAAATTAAAATGTGGGCATGTCTAAAAGTGAAGAAATCTATGAACATTATAGTGTACATCCACTTCATTCAAAAGAAGTGATGGGGAATACTATTGAGGTATTCCAAATGAAAAAAGCAAAGGAAAGTCCCATGAGTGTATGGGAAAAAAGCTTGGAAGCTCGTTGTTTTCTGCAGTTGTTCCCAACAGGAAAAGGTGGATGATATGATAAACGACCTGTGCAGATTTCTGCATCTGAATATCAGACAACAAGTTTGCATACAGAAGATCCAAGATTTCGATAATGTATACCATATATATTTCATCTTTTGTTTGGGAGTGACTTGTCTGGACTTTCATGTGCCGGCAATCACATATTGAAAACAGGAGTACATCTTCAAAATGTTTCTGCAAAGGAATTTATGGATAAAGTACATCAGAAGGTTCTCATTGAGAATCTCAGCTGATTAATCTGATGGCATGTCAGCGTGCAACTAACGAGTATTGGTACAGTCGTCATGGAGAACTTAAATGTATGCTAAGGAACTTAGGAACTCCTACGTGGTTCCTTACCCTAAGCTGTGCTGAATACGCTTGGTATGATTTACTTGAATTTCTTCGAGAGGCACATTTGAATATAAAAAATATTGAATACAAGACACCTGGAGAATTGTGCTCTTTGGATCCTGTTAATGTATGCAGGTATTTCAATCATAGATTTGAAGCTATAATGTCTTTTAATTGCAATAAAAAGAATCCTCCTCTTGGAGAAGCTGTGGATTTCTTTTAGAGAAAGGAGTATCAATCTAGAAATGCTCCTCATATACATATGCTGATATGAATCAAGGATGCCCCCAAATTCGGAACTCATTCCGATGATACTGTTTTGTCTTTTATTGAAGAATATGTCATATGTGCTATACCCAAAAGAACAGAAGAAAACAACTTAAGACAACAAGTCTTACGATTCCAAAGCCATTGATGTGGAAAATACTGTCAACGAAAGTACAAGTCTAAGCAAAAGTTTTATACCAAATGTCGTTTTGGATTTCCACATCCTGTATTATCCAAAGGAAGAGTAAACAGTTTAATGTCAGCTATGAGACATACCATCACTAGAAAGTCTCCAAAAAATACCAACAATTTAAGAAGAAGTGAAGAATCAAAATACATAAATGATTACAATCCGGTTATTCTCTCTATGTGGAATGCTAGCATGGATATTCAGTACATAGCGGATAATTCTATTGCTGTTGCTCGGTATGTAACATCCTACATTTCAAAATCAGAAAAGACAGAATTGAAAGAAATGAGGGAAGAGATTTCTCACGAGTAGAGTCTAAGTAAGAAATTATACAGTTTCAGTTTAAAGATGTTATCCCATCGCGAAATTGGAGCGTATGAATGCTCAGATCGGTTATCATCTACAAGTTTATACTCAAAATCTAGAAGAATCATTCTTGCTGCAACACAAAATCAAGTACTTAAACCTGTTCAAGAAATCGAATATTTAGCAGAAAAATATCGGGAAAGTACAGACATTGTGAAAACATACATGTTGGCACATATTATCCAAATAGAAGTCATCATCTTGAGAACATATGTCTCTATGAAGTGCTGCAAAACTCCACTTTTAAACGGAATACTACAGAAAACATCAATGATGGAAAATATGGAGGGATTGGTTCTGAAAGATGTTTGGTGAAACAAAGGAAAGGAAATTTGATTAATCACAGAAAACTGACTTGCGACGCTCCTGATAAAAGGGAATTTTACTATTTAGCACTTTTACAACTGTTCAAACCGTGGGGTTCAGAATTGGAATTACTTGGAGATTTTCAGAGCTATGAAGATTCCTTAAATGCTTCTAAAGATACCATATAATACACTATTTTTGAAAACTATGTGAAAATGCTGAACGATGAAATTGAACAAGAAGCTACTATTGCAGCTGAGATTGCTAGAGACAGTTCTTGAGACAGTCAAAGTTCTGCTCCAGCTCCACTGAGTCAAGATCCACTAGGACAACCAATTCTTGAAAATGAAGCAGAAATCGCCATGAATGAGATGAAAACAGCAATGCATCAAGCTCAAAAAGATATTATTGACTTAGGAAATTTGGAAGAACAACTAAATGCTGAACAGAAAGAAATATATCAGCAAGTGAGACAACAGATTGACCATGGATTTCTTCATGAAAAAGAAGAATGCACATGCACATCATTTCAACCTATCAGAATGTATGTGAGTGGTCAAGCTGGAACAGGAATAAGTTTCTTAATTAAAGTATTGACCAGTTATCTACAGAAAACAATGGACTCACATTTGTCTTGTGATGTAACAACTCCAACTGGGTTGGCAGCACACAACATTAAAGGAATTACATTGCATTGTTTACTTATCCTATTGAATTGAGCATAAAAACACATTGGAATATCATAAGCTTGTTTTGAAGTTTTAAGAGTGCTAAAGAATATGAAACTTCTGATTATTGATGAAATAAGCATGGTCTCAAACTTAATGCTTGCTTTTGTTTATTTAAGAATGCAGCAAATTCTTAAAACAGAGTACGATGCCTTATTTGGAGGAAAACAAGTCATAGTTTTTGGAGATCTACTGCAACTTACTCCCGTAAAAGGACAACCAATATTTAAAACACTTGCGCATGAATATACCAGAAAGTCTTTGGGCAGTTTTGGAAACGTTAATATTTGCTCATATTTTGAATACAAAGAACTCATTACAAATATGCGACAGGAAAATGATGTTGATTATGGAACCATTCTTCAAGATATAAGAATTGGAGTACTGACAGACCATGGCAAACAAGCTTTGCAAAGTCGATTACTTTCCAATTTGTTTCCAAATGAAAATATAGTTCCTGAGAAAATATATATGAAAATTGCAGAGAATAAATCTATAATCTACTTAATGCTAACACTGCGCAAGTGTTTCATATTCAATTAACAACTTTTGAAGCTAGAAAATAAAAAAATAATAAAAAAGGAAGCCATTGATACAATGGAGGGTGAAGGAATCACTAACATTTTGACAGAAAAATTGAAAACAAAATTGGATTCTTTAGAAAAATCGATATCTAAAAACTGCTGGTTTAGAAAAGAATTTATATGCATGTATAAACTGTCGGGTAATTTTAAGGCATAATTTGGATGTAGAAAAAGGTTAAGTTAATAAGGCAATGGGTAAAGTTGTGGATTTTGTTAATGGTCAGAATAAAGATGGAATTGAATTTTTAAAAATTAAATTTGATCAAATTGAAGAAGTAAAACAAGTTGGTTGTTGTTCAGTTCGTTTTTTGCTTGTTCAATATATATATGTCCAAAGAAAACTTTCCACTTTCTCTAGCATTTGCAGTGACTATTCATAATTCTCATGGTTTAAGTGTAGACAGTGCTTTAGTGAATATTGGAAGTACCGTGTTTAAAGAGGGTATGGCATATGTTGCTTTGTTGACTGACTATAGGGAGGAAAACGGTGTACTGGGTGTGACACAAGCACCACCAAAATTGGAGCAACTACAGTTCACCAGTTTTACATAACTTGTCCAATCCCGGGCTTGAGTGTGGTTTCCATGAGTCCACCCATTTGGCGGAACTTCGTCATCTGGAAAACCAAGAGAGAGGGGTTATCTATAGCCAAGATGGTATAAAGGCTATTGTACAGAAGTACTAGACCTCCTACTCTCTGAACGTTTCGGCCACTGTGTTTGTTCAAGGTATGTGAGGACTAATGGAGTGCAGTGCAAATGATAAATGTGAGTGTAATAAAAATGACTAGGAGGACAAAAAATATGTTTATTGGGAATTGTCCTAATGCCATGTGATAAAAACCGCCTGATAGTTTGGAATAAATTCAACTATCTTTTGGCTAAAAGTGAGGTCAACATGTTTCAGCCGTTTGGATAATTAACCCGGCTTTCTTCAGGACCTTATAAGTGAGGTGTGCTACTGCAAAAAAATTATAAGTGAAGCAATATTTCAGCATTAATACATTTCAACAGAAGAGAAATAGATCAGTGGTTGGTTACCACCCTACCAGACATGTATCCCATGTGTGTGTAGTTCAAGAGCTATTTGTTCATCCCTGCATCAAAGAGGAATGCTATCAAAAATAAGACAACTCAACTTGAGGTGGTGAACAGAAAATGTGCTCCAAGAACAGAGGTTATTCATGTCACTTGGTCGTTCATGCATTGTGTTGGACTTTTCCTATTTGTCACAAGGTACTGTTATGGGGAATTATAATTTTAACAATTGAAAGGTACTCACCCAGCTTTTTGTGGGGGTAAGCCTCACCTCACCCGACAACTGCTCGGTGGCTGAGGCCCCGCTCTAGTAGTGAGAAGAAACATAGGGGGACAAAAGGGTAATTGCATGATCCAACTTAAATGCCCCTAGTAAGCTCACACAGAAAAAACCCTTATCATAAAAGACCACAGACTATGTCATTCACGGTCAAAAGCGGATACAAACTGATATCCACTAAAGAAATTACCTCAATCGAGCCAAAGTTTAATTGTGCCAAACTATGTGGGTACAATCAGAATTGGAATGAGTAGGTATTATTGGAATATTCCTTCACAAATAGTTTAAATCCAATATTATTTGGTGAAGGCTAAACCATATTTGTGACAATCAAATAGTTGTTGAAAAATCATCAGCAAATTACTGATGTTAAGCTTACTTCAGTAGTTAATAGTACTACTAATGGTGCTCAGAATTTAAGAATAATTTGTTCTGCCAGAGGTGGTAAATTTCAATACTGCTTCTGTATTAAAGAAGCCATAAGGCAGAGCGAAATAAGGTTCAGAGACTGGCTAGAACACCACAGCCACAACACTAAGCTCTGGATGCATACTGAAAAGCAGTGATCAGGACTCACCTTTCCGTCGGTACCTCGTCGCAGTCTGCGAACAGTGTGGGAGGTACCGAGGAAGGTGATGAGTCCTCTCTTATACCTTTGCTGATTGGCTTAACCATATCTCATTAGTTAATTAAGCGGACAGATCCCGCGTTTTTGTGCAACAATTGAGGCTTGTATCTTATACGTTCCCTTATTGGTGCGAGTGACGAGCTTGCGCGATCTTGCGACCCCTTAAGCCACTGATTTCTCTCGAGCGTTATTTAAACATACATTGCGCACGCGCCTGTCTCGCGCCTCACTGTCATGCAATCTAGGTCGAGACTTTGTGTGTTTTGCCTTAACGCTAATCCAACACGCCTGCGTACTAGACACTATTGGTGCGCGTGTATGGTCTCTGGTGAAATACCGAGTGGCAGTGACAGCACAAGTTACGGCATTTCAGCAACAACAACAGAGTATATATAAAGCACGAGAGGACTCGTTCCATATAAACAAAGTGTATATATAAAACACAAGGGGACTCGTTCCCTATAAACTGTTAGTATTGTTCTTCTTCGAGTGGTGATAATCAAATTGCTCACTAATCTACTTTATTAATTACTGTGATAACCAACCCTTTCTCTGTGTTAGATACGATCGGGCCCAGACTTCAAAGCAGACATGTAGGAGGTGCTAAAAGCGTTATGGCAAAACACACGAAGTCTCGACCTAGATTGCATGGACATATGTTGCATTACTGTGCTTCGGAAGTACCGCAGCACACTGCAGCTAAAGAGGTTACAGTGTCATGCTGCAGCACTTCCTTATAGTTCTGCACTTTTACATTCACCATACACTACTAATGCATTCTTTCAGTCAATTATACAGTACATGTACATTCAACCAAACTTTCACACACTATCATACAAATATAGCTCTTTTTTTAACCACAGAAGTTAATTCTGAAAATAACTTTTTTTTGTTTTATATATTTTTTGTGCTTTTTTCAACAATTTTGTGATTTTTTTTTTCAAAATGAAAAATAGAGAACTGGAGGAACAAAACTTAACTTCAGGGGAAAAAAAAGTCTAGCACTGATGATTTTCTTGTGCTCTGCAGATCAGATCTACGGACTGTTCTCCATAACACAGTAATTTGTTGCACTTAATGCAGTGCACCTTCAGGTGGCCAAATTGTGGACGTATGTCCAGATGTTGCGGTGAAGAAGACGTCCCGGAAGTACTTGGCACTGCAGGTGGAGGGTTTTCACGGAGTCTTCGTCACTCCTCATGAGCCAGGTTCAAGGGGTGCAGTTTTCTCAGGTGCTTCATCATGCTGGCTGTTCCACAGGAGTATTTTTTGGTAGGATCACCTCTGGAAAGCACCCTCTCACAAATCCTGCCGGTCACTTTAGTTGCATTAACTTTTTTCTGGCCTTCTGAGATTTAATTTTTTTTTCCAGACAACCGATGTATATCTTTCTGGACGTGGAGGCTCAGGAAGAAATTCATGATCCAAAGAGTGGTCCAAGTCTGATGATGGCTGCTGTCCTGAAGCCATTTTTGCACAAAAGAATACAATCAAAAAAGGTTCCTCTCAGTTGAGTGTTGTTCCTCCAAAGAAGGTCTAGGAAGAATGATTGAAATGGGAGGGTCATTCAATAGTTACAATAGGAAATGTTATGAACCAATCAAATCTTTTTTGTTCAGGTCATATGAGGTCCAATTAGCACGCACCCAACGCGACTTTGCAAAATTGATTTTAAAAGTAATATAAAAGTAATATAAGCTTAATAAAAGTATATATATAAGATCCAAAAGGCGGGCAATGTGATTGTCCGACAATCGGACAAAGGGGGCAATATCGTTTTGTGGGCAAGGGACTTATACATGGAAGAGGCGACCGCACAGTTGAATGATCCTTCCACTTACAAACACTGTGATTTGGCGGTTATCAAAAAAGCCCAAAGTACGTTTTATTCATTGCTCATGGGGTGGCGGTCATCAGGCCTCATCAGCATGGATGAACTGAAATACCTGAGAAATGATTTCCCCATCATGCCCGTGCTCTACCTGATCCCCAAGATCCACAAGAACTCGCAAAAACCCCCCGGAAGACCAATCATCTCTGCATGTGGGGGGCTGCTTGAGAACACTACAATCTATGTGGATTCATTCTTGCAGGAATATGTGTTGGGATTACCCTCTTATGTTCAAGACTCCAGTGACTTTTTAAGACAACTAAGCACTGTGCAGTGGGATCCTTCATACCTGCTTGTAACACTCGATGTCTCTGCCCTTTATACTAGTATCATCCATGCGGATGGCCTTAGGGCAGTGGCTTACTATCTGGGGTTCCGTCCGATTGTCTTTGCAGAACACAACAAAATGCTGTTATCAATGATCAAATTCTGTCTGAACAATAATTATTTTATGTTCAATAAACAGCATTTCCAGCAAGTTAGGGGTGTTGCCATGGGGGCCTGTTTTTCTCCCAGTTACGCCTGCCTTCATATGGGGTACTGGGAGAGGCAGGTCCTCACTGGCGAGCATTCCGAAACTTGCAGGAATCACATTGTTCGGTGGTTCAGATACATCGATGATGTATGCATGATCTGGAAAGGAACCACCGAACAAGTTACAGAATTTATTGACAAGTTGAATAAAAACAATTACAACTTGTCTTTTACTTCTGATATCAGCTATGTTGAGGCCACCTTTTTGGATATTGCCATCAATATCATTGATGGAGAAATTCAAACATCTCTGTTCCGGAAGCCTACGGCTGGCAACACGGTGCTGCATGCACAAAGCCACCATCCGCCTCATCTGATCCGCAGCATCCCCTATGGGGAAATGTTGAGGATCAGAAGAGCGTGCAGTACTGATGCACAAAATCAGACAGCCCAGGAAGAGTGCAAACAACGATTCCTGGCCCGTGGGTATGACAAAAATGTGATCTTGGCTGCCATTAGGAAAGCCAATGCAATACCCCGGTCTGAAGCCCTAGCACATAGAGGGAAACAAACTTCCACCGTTGCCCCAACACAACAGCCTACCAGACTCATATGGGCCTTTAATAACCAGCATGGTGCATTAAGAAAAATAGTGAACAGGCATTGGGGTTAAGTCAAATGCGATCCCACTATAGGTAAATATATGCCCACAAAACCTGCGATTACCTATAGGAAAGCCTTTTCCTTACAGGATGCACTAGTAAAATCGAGCCCTGAGTTAGTCAACAAGCAGGATTGGTTGGCGGGTAGCAAGGGTTTTAGAAAATGTGCGTCTTGCAAAGCCTGTATCCAGGGAGTTAACAAGACTGAGTATTACATCCCTTTTTCGGACACCCCTTGCCAGATAAAGAAAAAAATCACATGCAAAAGTGAATTTTGTGTGTACATTCTGGAATGCCCATGTGGCCTTCGCTACGTGGGCAGTTCAAAGTTGCAGGTGCACAAAAGGGTTCTCCAACATCTACGGGCCATCAAGTCCAATGACCCAGCATACCCTGTTGCCAGGCATTTCAGAGAAAAACACAACAGTAACAGCTCTCTCTTGAAATATTATGCCATCGACACAATTGCACCTATGAGAAGGGGTGGCAATAGGGAAGCAGCGTTGAGGAGATTAGAAACACGCTACATTCTCACGCTAGATAGCAAGTTTCCCAATGGGTTGAATGCTTCAGAAGACTTGTACACCTGTTTATAATTTTGCTTTCCGTTATCTCCATTGGTTGGTCCCTCTAGGCATTGTTGATTGTGTCCTTATTGTACATCAGACAAAATGGTTTATATATAGTGTTTCCAGCAAGCCCATCAGTTTGTCTAAGGACACACGTGCCGATATGTTGTCATTTGTTTTGTCCAGTGTCCCTACTGTTCCAGTCTGACAGATTGTATTACATCATATTTTCTAATATGATAATGTTGATAATTTAATGTAATCTGTCGATACATAGTTTTTAAATCACTATTATCTTCACTTGCACTCTTTTCCAACCAGCATGACTTTTCAGTTTTGATCTAAGCTGATTTAAGTGTATTTTATGAATAGGTTGTCTGTTTTGACGGTGCACGCACTTTAACGATGGCGGGAACAAACTTGTGCACTTATTGTAACTGATATAGTGGATTTATCCAGGTATTGATATAGGCATAGAACTGTCATAGCCTTTATGTCTAATATTGTTGCACACGTGTGTTGAATATCCATCTGTTCATGTGTTTATTATATCGTTTGATTTTCATTACGGATTGATCCGGAGATTTTAAAATTCATCTTGTGTATACACACACATGTGATACAGATTAACTAAACATTGATGAAATGTATCGTGCGGAGGGATTTATCCCAACACTGTGAAAGACTACCTATCAATTGTGTACATTGTTTAAATTGTCTTGTACGCGATGTTTTTGCAATACTAAGATTTCATAGTATTTTAACTATGTCTATTGCACTATGCACTTTATTCCTTTCTGGTTGGTTACGGTTTTTCAACACTAGCACTTTAAATTCTGCCTTACGACTGCATAGCACCATGTGATCAAGGCCTGTGAGAGGCCGAAACGTTATGCTGCCGTTTGTTGCTTAATAAAATACCAACTCACGGAATACCTGGTCCTGCTGTTTTTCTTCGAGGTAGCGCGGCTGCATGAAGCTTTGAGTGCCTTGGTTGGACCCGTTTTGGATATAAATATATATATATATCTTTCCAAAACCTTCTTTGCAAAAGGAATTCAGCCCACGCAGGTCCGTGCATTTCATTTGTACAGTATGCGCCTTCAGTGTTCAAGCTGTCTGTGCAGTCACAGATTTCCCAGCATGTGCCTGGAGGTAAGTGGTGGCGGTTCGGCGTATATCCCAAGTACTTTGAGAGTGTCCATAAGAGTTTGCCACTACTTACGCCGAACAGCTTAAGGAAGGGGACTTCACGGCGCGCGTGGCCTCGCACCTAAATATCTTTCCAAAACCTTCTTTACAAAAGGAATTCAGCCCACGCAGGTCACAGGAAAAACCTTCAATTTATTTCAGCAGCGCAGGGTCGGCATGACCTGTTTCGGCTTCCATGCCTTGATCAAATGCCTTTCACCTACTCAATTATCTGCTGTCCGTTTTCAAATCAAATGCCCCGCTTCGATTGGTGCAGGCATTTTGAAGGATGGGGAAGGACTCTGAACTTGTTGCTCCTCACCTCGGTGCTCCGTGCTCAGCTGCTGCAGGTACATGTATGCAAGTGCTCCCCCAGTGGGCCGTGCCTGCAGCTTCACTTCTCCTTCCTTGATGGTATTTACGGATGAACTGTGAGTAATCCTGTGTCCATCATCCAGCCTCCAAGTCCCACAAGGCACCTTTGCGCACTGTAGTGCTTTAATTACAATGTCCGTGCATTTCATTTGTACAGTATGCGCCTTCAGTGTTCAAGCTGTCTGTGCAGTCACAGGTTTCCCAGCAAGTGCCTGGAGGTAAGTGGTGGCGGTTCGGCGTATATCCCAAGTACTTTGAGAGTGTCCATAAGAGTTTGCCACTACTTACGCCGAACAGCTGAAGGAAGGGGACTTCATGGCGCGCGTGGCCTCGCACCTAAATATCTTTCCAAAACCTTCTTTACAAAAGGAATTCAGCCCACGCAGGTCACAGGAAAAACCATCAATTTATTTCAGCAGCGCAGGGTCGGCATGACCGGTTTCGGCTTCCATGCCTTTATCAAATGCCTTTCACCTACTCAATTATCTGCTGTCCGTTTTCAAATCAAATGCCCCGCTTCGATTGGTGCAGGCATTTTGAAGGATGGGGAAGGACTCTGAACTCGTTGCTCCTCACCTCGGTGCTCCGTGCTCAGCTGCTGCAGGTACATGTATGCAAGTGCTCCCCCAGTGGGCCGTGCCTGTAGCTTCACTTCTCCTTCCTTGATGGTATTTACGGATGAACTGTGAGTAATCCTGTGTCCATCATCCAGCCTCCAAGTCCCACAAGGCACCTTTGCGCACTGTAGTGCTTTAATTACAATGTCCGTGCATTTCATTTGTACAGTATGCGCCTTCAGTGTTCAAGCTGTCTGTGCAGTCACAGGTTTCCCAGCATGTGCCTGGAGGTAAGTGGTGGCGGTTCGGCGTATATCCCAAGTACTTTGAGAGTGTCCATAAGAGTTTGCCACTACTTACGCCGAACAGCTTAAGGAAGGGGACTTCACGGCGCGAGTGGCCTCGCACCTAAATATCTTTCCAAAACCTTCTTTACAAAAGGAATTCAGCCCACGCAGGTCACAGGAAAAACCTTCAATTTATTTCAGCAGCGCAGGGTCGGCATGACCGGTTTCGGCTTCCATGCCTTGATCAAATGCCTTTCACCTACTCAATTATCTGCTGTCCGTTTTCAAATCAAATGCCCCGCTTCGATTGGTGCAGGCATTTTGAAGGATGGGGAAGGACTCTGAACTCGTTGCTCCTCACCTCGGTGCTCCGTGCTCAGCTGCTGCAGGTACATGTATGCAAGTGCTCCCCCAGTGGGCCGTGCCTGCAGCTTCACTTCTCCTTCCTTGATGGTATTTACGAATGAACTGTGAGTAATCCTGTGTCCATCATCCAGCCTCCAAGTCCCACAAGGCACCTTTGCGCACTGTAGTGCTTTAATTACAATGTCCGTGCATTTCATTTGTACAGTATGCACCTTCAGTATTCAAGCTGTCTGTGCAGTCACAGGTTTCCCAGCATGTGCCTGGAGGTAAGTGGTGGCGGTTCGGCGTATATCCCAAGTACTTTGAGAGTGTCCATAAGAGTTTGCCACTACTTACGCCGAACAGCTTAAGGAAGGGGACTTCATGGCGCGCGTGGCCTCGCACCTAAATATCTTTCCAAAACCTTCTTTACAAAAGGAATTCAGCCCACGCAGGTCACAGGAAAAACCTTCAATTTATTTCAGCAGCGCAGGGTCGGCATGACCGGTTTCTGCTTCCATGCCTTTATCAAATGCCTTTCACCTACTCAATTATCTGCTGTCCGTTTTCAAATCAAATGCCCCGCTTCGATTGGTGCAGGCATTTTGAAGGATGGGGAAGGACTCTGAACTCGTTGCTCCTCACCTCGGTGCTCCGTGCTCAGCTGCTGCAGGTACATGTATGCAAGTGCTCCCCCAGTGGGCCGTGCCTGTAGCTTCACTTCTCCTTCCTTGATGGTATTTACGGATGAACTGTGAGTAATCCTGTGTCCATCATCCAGCCTCCAAGTCCCACAAGGCACCTTTGCGCACTGTAGTGCTTTAATTACAATGTCCGTGCATTTCATTTGTACAGTATGCGCCTTCAGTGTTCAAGCTGTCTGTGCAGTCACAGGTTTCCCAGCATGTGCCTGGAGGTAAGTGGTGGCGGTTCGGCGTATATCCCAAGTACTTTGAGAGTGTCCATAAGAGTTTGCCACTACTTACGCCGAACAGCTTAAGGAAGGGGACTTCATGGCGCGCGTGGCCTCGCACCTAAATATCTTTCCAAAACCTTCTTTACAAAAGGAATTCAGCCCACGCAGGTCACAGGAAAAACCTTCAATTTATTTCAGCAGCGCAGGGTCGGCATGACCGGTTTCGGCTTCCATGCCTTTATCAAATACCTTTCACCTACTCAATTATCTGCTGTCCGTTTTCAAATCAAATGCCCCACTTCGATTGGTGCAGGCATTTTGAAGGATGGGGAAGGACTCTGAACTCGTTGCTCCTCACCTCGGTGCTCCGTGCTCAGCTGCTGCAGGTACATGTATGCAAGTGCTCCCCCAGTGGGCCGTGCCTGCAGCTTCACTTCTCCTTCCTTGATGGTATTTACGGATGAACTGTGAGTAATCCTGTGTCCATCATCCAGCCTCCAAGTCCCGGTCGCCAGTAGGTATATATAGTTAGGATTTTTTTGAATAGGGATTTCTGAAATTTCTATGTTGAATAACTTTGGCGTTGATGGACGGAATTGGCTGAAATTTTCAGGAAAATGGCACATTTTGTTTCTGAGCGTCCCCTGCAAGTTTGGGGGGGTTTCGGCAAGCGGGGGCCGAGAAAAAAGGGGGTCCCAAAACATGTTTTTAACATTGAGTTTTCCATAGGGCGGTTGGACTCACTTTTAGCTCAAACGGCTGAATGGATTTCTATGAAACTTGGCAAAATTGTAGAGACTGTTTGCCCGATGTGCCTTTGCTAGGTCTCAAGATATGTGCTCCAGTGGATTTTGAGAAATTAACGTTAAAAAAAATATATATATCTGTGACAGCGTCCTGGTTAGCGCCCCTGTTCGCGTACCAGACGCGTAACGGAACTTCGCGAGGAGAAGCAGATTGGCTCTCCGGTGACTGTCAACATTCTAAACAGTCCGAAGCGGCCGCCATCTTGTCTCTCGGTAGGATCGAGAGACAAGAGGTGGAAATAAACGAAGGGGGAAATGAATGAAAGGGGGCAAGGTAGACCCCTCCTAACCCCCTAGGATTGATGTGGGGGCTATTAAAGGGCCCCGCGGGGCAAAAAAATAAAATACATTTTTTTTCAATTTTTTCGCGGTGGAATCGCTATCCGGTACGCGAACCGGGTAGCTCACCGGTAGCGTAACGGGAGTCCGCCATCTTGTGTTTCGGACAAATTTAGTCACAAGATGGAGGATAAAAAATGTTGGGAATGGGTATAAGGGGGCACGGGAGACATATCCTGACTAACACTGGGCGTAGTTCGCTGAGTCGGACTCCGCGGAGCTACGCAAAGACGCAGTTGCACTCCGCGAACTACGCGTAGCTCCGCAGCCATGCGTAGTTGCTTGCTAGGCCCTTTCGCGCGCCGTTTTTCGTCTTCGGGAGCGCGGTGCGCGTGTTCGGGGCGTTGCCTGCATGCTCGGGATGGCTAGCGCGCTAAGTTACCCAAAAGGTTTGTCCCGCCCGCTTGCGTTCCCTTATTTCCTGTTCCGGGTCACAAGTAACGTGGTCGCGTTGTGCAAGACATGTTCGGGAACTCATCTTCTCGTTCGCACTACAAAAGTGCGTGATCGCGCTAAATATCGCGCGAACCTACCCACGCGGTCGCGATGGGCGCAGCCATCTTGGATCACACACTCTGGCTATGGTTTTGGGCCTACTTTTGCATCTTGGTGAAATCTCTTCAATCCTGGTCTTTTTATCCACTTTTTCAAACTTTCTTTAGTTATTACCTATCTCTCTCTGTGCCTAGGTTTATATTTTTCATTTTATTTCTACTTTTACAACTTTTCTATTGTTTTATTTTACTTCCTTCTTTTACCTTGCTTCTTCTTTCCCCTACCTTTTTGTCTTGAACTTTTCTTCTCCCCTCCACCCAGAACCATGGTCAAGGGCGCCAGCAGCAGCGGCGGCTCAAAGGGCAAGGCGCCTGTGCCCCAAAAAACCCGGCTGCCTTGCGGCAGAATGCGCCCCCTAGGGGTGAGGCCCCGCCAACTTTTTGGGGAGTAGGAGGTGGCTGCCCTGGTGTTTTTTATCCAGCGCTACCTCCCCTTGATGTTGGCAGCAGGCGGCAGGCCCGGCTCCGGCTACCACCATATTGAAGAGCGTCTCCGGCGGTGGGTGAAGGTGCGCCGGGCAGTCTTCCGCTGCTCCGGTATCCGGCGTACCCACCATCAGCTGACCCACCGTTGGGCAGACATTTTGGACCGGGAGCAGGACCTGTTGGACCTGCTTGGCGTCGAGGTGGTGGGTTTTGGTGAGTGGCTACCCAAAAAAAAAAAAGTGTGTATATAATATATATCTCTATAGTAGTATAAGTATTGTTATTGTATCTTTGTAAATCTTGGCTGAATAAGTAACGCGATGACTGGTGCTCCTAGTTACATTTCCGATGTATTCCGTTATTATATCTACTGTAATTGTATGACACTGGTCTGTGCTGCGCTTCTTCATCTTCACTGACTCTTGCGTGTTCAATTTGGCGCTAGCTTTTGCTGTTTATTGGTGTGAGATTTTCTTTATTGTAGAGAACTGAAGTTAGTTAATGCTATTAATAGAGTCTTGTCCTTCCTTTGTCCGTCAGTGAAATAGCCGTTGATGGATAATTGTACGTGTTTGCATATTGTATCATTTTCTTTTCACTGCCTTCTCTTCTGCATGAATCCTCCTCTGGCAATGAATGCAAAAGTTACTTTGTTCTTCTTACCTCAGCCAGGGCCGGCTTTAGGCATGTGCAAGCTGTGCAACTGCACAGGGCCACCAAACGCCAGGGGCCACCCCACCAATATATATCCTTAATTTAATAATCCTCAGAGGATGGATACATATTTGCGTGGCGGCCCCTGGCAGGGATTTGGTGCCTCCGGCTCTGTTCCACTTCCAAACAACCTGACTCCCCCCTCTTCACTGGCCTCCGTGCTCCGCCCCGACCTCCTCTTCCGGGCCCCCCACCTACGCTCCCTGGCCAGGAGTCCAGGACCACCATGAGCCTAGAGCCGCCCCTGCCTCAGCCCTCCATAGAACTGATGTAGTTTGTTTATTGAGTGGGTAGGGCAGCAGTAGCATTCAGTCAGTAGCAAAACAAAATATGATGCAATGAACGTACAATTTCGTGTTAGTATGCACAAAGTTAAGCATGTCTCCTCCTTGTGATCTATGCATTTTGCTGGCAAAAAATTAAAAAGAAATGGCTACTTACAGATAATTGATTACCCCATTCTTGAATCGGTGGTGTTGTTCAGGTGTTACTGCCTCTCTGTTACTTAGTAATCTGCAATCAGAATGTTTATGGAACATTTGATTTGTTTTCTCCAAGTATATATACACTAGTCAGTGAATCATGCAAGGCAGTAGTCATTTGGTAGACCAATGTTTGTTTCTTTTAATGTTGTAGGAGTGGTTTTTGAAATGCTGTCTATGTTTCACAGCACTCAATGTTTTTCTCTTTCTTTATTTTTTCTTACATGAACCACAGAACCCAGGGGCAAGCAGAAGGCTGGGACCGAGTCGGCGGGTGAACGTGAACCACAGGCACAGAGCTCCTCTACTGAGGATCCTGCTGCTGTCCCCAGTAAGTCCAACAGTGCTTTCTTTTGGAACAATGATATTTCCCTAACTTTCTAACGGAGCTTTTTTTTCCAACCGACTAATGACATTTCACCCAACTAATTTTGACAAATGCTTGTTTGATTTTGATTATGTTTTCAAAATTTTGGGTATTACTATCTGTCCCTGCCTTTCTGTTCCTTCAAAGAGCCTCTGCTATGACTCTCTGTGCTACTACTAGACTGTCTATAGGTAAGCTTGCCCTGTTGCCCACTCTTTAGTTAAGGTATTAATCTTTTCAAAAAATCTGTGATAGAATAGCGGAAGGCACAGGGTCCACTCCTGTCTTATACTTTTTCCTCTGTAATGTCTCTTCTTTGCCAATTGACACCAACCAAGTATGCATCCAGATGTTGGTCTACTATTTTGTAAGCATTAGTATACCACTACTACTCTTGCGGGTATTCTTCTATGCAGTCACATACATAACTATGTATGCACCACAAAATTGGATGTTGGTGATAGGCAGGTTGGACCTTACTTACTTACAGTCTTACACCTCAGTCACAGAACTCAGAGGAACCCACAATTCAATGAACGACAACCTATATGGGCTCAGTCATTGGTCAATTATTCAATTACCCCTTTCCTGAACCCCAATACGAAGATGCCAAATGCTTTTATTACACAATCCATAACCTAAGTAACCCCCTTTTGCTCACTCTCTCGTGTAAGTCTACAAGACAACAGACACTGAAAATATACTTCAGATTCAATGTGGTACTTCAAAACCTTTATTTTGTTAGAAGTAACTAAGTAAGTAACATCAATGTTTTTAAGTTGTTCCGTGAAATACCTCAAGGGCCACCAGAAAAAATCCAGAGTTAAAAAAGTCTGAATAAAGTAATCTACATTTGTACAGCTACCAGTGCACGATAGGGAAATGTGGGAAATGTCGGAGACCCCTCACCATTGAACGTATACTGGTTGCATATGCCTCTTTTTGGTAAGCTCTGTAAATCTTTGCTTCTTAGAAGGAAATCTTCTCATCTGCCGAAAAATAATGACAAAAGTGGTGCACGTTAGACAGTATGAAAAAATTAAATACATTTATGCAAGTTTTTAGCTGCCATGCTAAAAAAAAGGTGTAACCTGAGGCTGTAAGCAAACTCGATTCTACAATCCACATTCAAAAAGTAAATACGGGCCTTTTTATTTTCCAAACTCTTCAGGTGTATGCTTTGAACAATCATGTGGCTCAAAGGCGTCTTCTCGTACTGCGCAACAAGCTGCGAGGTAGCATGCGCAAAAGTGTAGACATGTCATTGATGTACAAACTGGTTAGGTTACATGGTTCAGTCTAACTTTCCAAGGACTAGAGTAGCAGTATAGATGAGATGAGCTTGGGTACCATACCATAACAAATGAATGCTAATATGTGTAGTGAGTTAGTTACTCTGCTGTACTAGGCAATGTGGACTACTACTGATTACGTTGTACTTAACTGTTTTGCAGAACTCCATTCTTGGTGAACAAGTACAATGGGGGCTGTGCATCCATCTAAAAAGGTGTACTTATTTTTATTTGTGCAGAACCGGTACCATCCACCAGTGCCGACGGGGACAGCGGCGCTGCGACGGCGTCAGCAGAGGCGATCCCGGAGGGGAATGGAGGACCAGAGGCACCTACAGCAGCACCTGCAGCAGTGGGGGAGGAGCCAACAACGGTGGGCGATGGTAAGTTACATTCAATAGTGATCCGCATTACTTGTTGGGTGGGGAAAACTTCCTCACTGTACTCTGATATTTATAATGAGCTTGAAGTTCTACTGGACAATATATGACGCCACCTTTGTCATTACCAAGTTTAGCAATAGCATTACCACCGGCGAGAATTGATAAAATAAGTTCTACAGGCCTCTTCTATGTGACTACAACTCAGCTGAGAAAGGTTGGTGGCAGACTAAAAAAGTCTTATCCACAACATTACATGACCGCGATGGATTAACACTAAGGAGATTGATTTTAAGTATGATGAAAGGAGCAAGGAAAAAGCACCAATCATATAATATAGAAGGATACTTTGGAATCAGCAATGCAGGTGGCTGATAGCAGTCGGATGCGTGGGTTGTTGTGGAAGCATAGAAAGGGGAAAACACAGCTGCCTGCATGGGTGGGAGACACATCCAATATCGGTGGGTAGTGGATACTAGTGTCAGCAGCGGTGTTTTGGTTAAACCCAAAGGCAAGGGAAGGAGGGGACGACTGGATGCATTCCGGGTCGTTGCTGGCGAAACACAAACCACCTAAGGTTTGTTGCGCGATATAAAGAATGATAGTCTCTATACTAGACATTTACTAGTACTAGCTGGCCCCTGTTAATTAATGTTAGTTTGAGACTGTCACTGTTCCCGGAAGAACAGAGTATATGATATAAAAAAATGAGATATGAAAAAGACAGGTGTTCGTATGTGTGTGACCGTTGAAGTACACCCATGCTATGCTACTAGGGCAGGCATATTGCCATGCCAAAAAGTCAAACAAATTAAGTATATTAGCCGTAGAATGTTCAAGATAGATAAAACAACATTTTTTGTACTCAGCTTGCTTGCTAGTGCTACTGTACTGTGCCCCCCACTATGTGTTGAATAAATTTTGTGTTCTTGATTTGCTGGGATTTTGGATTACAACAATTCTGTCTCTTTCTTTATAGTTACTCCTTCAAAACCAACGAGGAAGGAGTTGGCAGTCCGGGCCCGGCAGCGGAAACTGCAGGCCATCGTTGAGGCCTACCGCCGGCTGGTGGCTCAGGCCGAGGAGGAGGAGGAGGAGGCGGCGGCAGCAGCTGCCTCCTCTTCCAATGCCCCGGCCCCCAAGCCTGCAGGAGTATGTCGGCGTGGTCAGGCAGCCGCCCGCCGCCAGATTTTTCCAGCATCGGCCACCCCCCCACAACAACATGCATGCCAATGTAGGTGCCGCCAGTTCCAAAGAAAGATTCTCCTCCGGGTAGCCAGGCTGGAGGCTCAGACTAGTCAGACAAATACTCAAATAGAGGAGCGTGTGAAGATCATGGTTGATAAACACTTAAAAGCCCGCCGGCTTTGAGATGGACCCTGTTTGTTGTTTGCCCCTTTTTCAATCCTTTTGTTGGTGGTGGGGAATTGGGTGTTGGGGTTTTTTACATTACATTGAACGTGGGAATTTGGTTGGGGTTAGGGGAGGCGGGTAGGGACAGCTGTGGGGTAAGATTTATATATATTTTATTTTTGTATCATCTTTATTTATATTATGTTAAAAATAAACGAGACACAAAGTTATGTTCAAAAGAAAACATTTGAAGTTCATTTGCGTTTCTTGGAGGGTTGGAGGGGGGACTGTTTCACCAAATAATGTACGTTGTGCAACATCGCAAGGTTTAATTGGCCATGCAGGTCGGCGGACAGTGCTTTCTAATAAAAAAATATATTGACCACATCTTTCACATGCAGACAGATAGATACGGTAAACCCTCACCGAGTTATATTTGTAGTATTAGAAGAACTACCAGTCTGTCTTGCGTTATACCTCACTGCAAACTTATCTTACCTGTGATCGCTGATGATGATTTATGATGAAGTGTGGCACTGCAAGGGCTGCATTTGTTTCCCAAGACAATGGCGAAGAATCTGTGGTTCTGAACTTCTGTGATAGTAGTAGTAGACAGACCCTGCCAGTAGCATTTAGAGACAAAAAGAAAGAGGCAGTCATTTGCGTGACAGACAAAGTGGGGGTAGTATAAGTAAGTACAGTACATTACACGGCTGACCCAATATTGCAACTGCTAAACTGAAACAAAACAATGGTTTTGGGGACTGGAAACTAAGTGCAAGAGAAGATAAGAAGTTCAACTGTAGTTGTAGTACTCACGGCAACGTCAAACTTTTCTAAATCATAATGCTTTAAACTTAAACCCAAACAATTACGCCAATTCATTAGATGTATTCGTTGTTTGATGTTAATGGTAAATTATTTGGCGTTATACACAGAGCTTGAGTTGGGAAGCCAAAGAAGATCCTGGCCATGCCTTGTTGACATTTCACTATTGTTGCTTTCACCACATCTGCCCCAGCAAGCGCGTGATCAAATTGTTGGTGTATATTTAATGTAAGAAACATCACACCTCGATGTAACCACGCAGCCCGGGGGAAGAGGGTTAGGGTTTGTTGAATGGATGGGTACGGGGGTTTTGGGAAAGGTTTGAGAAAGAAAAACAGTACGCATGGAGATTGGAGACAACAAAAGCAAAACAATGAAGACGATGATTTATGATGTTGATCCGCTAGCCAATGAATGTAAGGAATAAACGTAAGAAAAGGACACGCTGAATATCATTCTTGGTTTCCCGCCATCCAATTGCTTGATGATGAGGTTTTGTGGTAAGGGTGAGAGTTGATGCTCATAGTATAATAGCAGTGGGTGAAAAACGTCCAGCCTGAAAAAGAAAAGGCAAATACAAAAGAATGTGAATGACCTAAACAAATTGTAATACAGTGAAGATAAAAAAAATAATACCAGAGGAGTAGTCGTATGAGAGGACTTTCAGACTGAGGCGGCTTGGATGCATTTCATTTGTACAGTATGCGCCTTCAGTGTTCAAGCTGTCTGTGCAGTCACAGGTTTCCCAGCAAGTGCCTGGAGGTAAGTGGTGGCGGTTCGGCGTATATCCCAAGTACTTTGAGAGTGTCCATAAGAGTTTGCCACTACTTACGCCGAACAGCTGAAGGAAGGGGACTTCATGGCGCGCGTGGCCTCGCACCTAAATATCTTTCCAAAACCTTCTTTACAAAAGGAATTCAGCCCACGCAGGTCACAGGAAAAACCATCAATTTATTTCAGCAGCGCAGGGTCGGCATGACCGGTTTCGGCTTCCATGCCTTTATCAAATGCCTTTCACCTACTCAATTATCTGCTGTCCGTTTTCAAATCAAATGCCCCGCTTCGATTGGTGCAGGCATTTTGAAGGATGGGGAAGGACTCTGAACTCGTTGCTCCTCACCTCGGTGCTCCGTGCTCAGCTGCTGCAGGTACATGTATGCAAGTGCTCCCCCAGTGGGCCGTGCCTGTAGCTTCACTTCTCCTTCCTTGATGGTATTTACGGATGAACTGTGAGTAATCCTGTGTCCATCATCCAGCCTCCAAGTCCCACAAGGCACCTTTGCGCACTGTAGTGCTTTAATTACAATGTCCGTGCATTTCATTTGTACAGTATGCGCCTTCAGTGTTCAAGCTGTCTGTGCAGTCACAGGTTTCCCAGCATGTGCCTGGAGGTAAGTGGTGGCGGTTCGGCGTATATCCCAAGTACTTTGAGAGTGTCCATAAGAGTTTGCCACTACTTACGCCGAACAGCTTAAGGAAGGGGACTTCACGGCGCGAGTGGCCTCGCACCTAAATATCTTTCCAAAACCTTCTTTACAAAAGGAATTCAGCCCACGCAGGTCACAGGAAAAACCTTCAATTTATTTCAGCAGCGCAGGGTCGGCATGACCGGTTTCGGCTTCCATGCCTTGATCAAATGCCTTTCACCTACTCAATTATCTGCTGTCCGTTTTCAAATCAAATGCCCCGCTTCGATTGGTGCAGGCATTTTGAAGGATGGGGAAGGACTCTGAACTCGTTGCTCCTCACCTCGGTGCTCCGTGCTCAGCTGCTGCAGGTACATGTATGCAAGTGCTCCCCCAGTGGGCCGTGCCTGCAGCTTCACTTCTCCTTCCTTGATGGTATTTACGGATGAACTGTGAGTAATCCTGTGTCCATCATCCAGCCTCCAAGTCCCACAAGGCACCTTTGCACACTGTAGTGCTTTAATTACAATGTCCGTGCATTTCATTTGTACAGTATGCGCCTTCAGTGTTCAAGCTGCCTGTGCAGTCACAGGTTTCCCAGCATGTGCCTGGAGGTAAGTGGTGGCGGTTCTGCGTATATCCCAAGTACTTTGAGAGTGTCCATAAGAGTTTGCCACTACTTACGCCAAACAGCTTAAGGAAGGGGACTTCATGGCGCGCGTGGCCTCGCACCTAAATATCTTTCCAAAACCTTCTTTACAAAAGGAATTCAGCCCACGCAGGTCACAGGAAAAACCTTCAATTTATTTCAGCAGCGCAGGGTCGGCATGACCGGTTTCGGCTTCCATGCCTTTATCAAATACCTTTCACCTACTCAATTATCTGCTGTCCGTTTTCAAATCAAATGCCCCACTTCGATTGGTGCAGGCATTTTGAAGGATGGGGAAGGACTCTGAACTCGTTGCTCCTCACCTCGGTGCTCCGTGCTCAGCTGCTGCAGGTACATGTATGCAAGTGCTCCCCCAGTGGGCCGTGCCTGCAGCTTCACTTCTCCTTCCTTGATGGTATTTACGGATGAACTGTGAGTAATCCTGTGTCCATCATCCAGCCTCCAAGTCCCGGTCGCCAGTAGGTATATATAGTTAGGATTTTTTTGAATAGGGATTTCTGAAATTTCTATGTTGAATAACTTTGGCGTTGATGGACGGAATTGGCTGAAATTTTCAGGAAAATGGCACATTTTGTTTCTGAGCGTCCCCTGCAAGTTTGGGGCGGTTTCGGCAAGCGGGGGCCGAGAAAAAAGGGGGTCCCAAAACATGTTTTTAACATTGAGTTTTCCATAGGGCGGTTGGACTCACTTTTAGCTCAAACGGCTGAATGGATTTCTATGAAACTTGGCAAAATTGTAGAGACTGTTTGCCCGATGTGCCTTTGCTAGGTCTCAAGATATGTGCTCCAGTGGATTTTGAGAAATTAACGTTAAAAAAAATATATATATCTGTGACAGCGTCCCGGTTAGCGCCCCTGTTCGCGTACCAGACGCGTAACGGAACTTCGCGAGGAGAAGCAGATTGGCTCTCCGGTGACTGTCAACATTCTAAACAGTCCGAAGCGGCCGCCATCTTGTCTCTCGGTAGGATCGAGAGACAAGAGGTGGAAATAAACGAAGGGGGAAATGAATGAAAGGGGGCAAGGTAGACCCCTCCTAACCCCCTAGGATTGATGTGGGGGCTATTAAAGGGCCCCGCGGGCCAAAAAAATAAAATACATTTTTTTTCAATTTTTTCGCGGTGGAATCGCTACCCGGTACGCGAACCGGGTAGCTCACCGGTAGCGTAACGGGAGTCCGCCATCTTGTGTTTCGGACAAATTTAGTCACAAGATGGAGGATAAAAAATGTTGGGAATGGGTATAAGGGGGCACGGGAGACATATCCTGACTAACCCTGGGCGTAGTTCGCTGAGTCGGACTCCGCGGAGCTACGCGAAGACGCAGTTGCACTCCGCGAACTACGCGTAGCTCCGCAGCCATGCGTAGTTGCTTGCTAGGCCCTTTCGCGCGCCGTTTTTCGTCTTCGGGAGCGCGGTGCGCGTGTTCGGGGCGTTGCCTGCATGCTCGGGATGGCTAGCGCGCTAAGTTACCCAAAAGGTTTGTCCCGCCCGCTTGCGTTCCCTTATTTCCTGTTCCGGGTCACAAGTAACGTGGTCGCGTTGTGCAAGACATGTTCGGGAACTCATCTTCTCGTTCACACTACAAAAGTGCGTGATCGCGCTAAATATCGCGCGAACCTACCCACGCGGTCGCGATGGGCGCAGCCATCTTGGATCACACACTCTGGCTATGGTTTTGGGCCTACTTTTGCATCTTGGTGAAATCTCTTCAATCCTGGTCTTTTTATCCACTTTTTCAAACTTTCTTTAGTTATTACCTATCTCTCTCTGTGCCTAGGTTTATATTTTTCATTTTATTTCTACTTTTACAACTTTTCTATTGTTTTATTTTACTTCCTTCTTTTACCTTGCTTCTTCTTTCCCCTACCTTTTTGTCTTGAACTTTTCTTCTCCCCTCCACCCAGAACCATGGTCAAGGGCGCCAGCAGCAGCGGCGGCTCAAAGGGCAAGGCGCCTGTGCCCCAAAAAACCTGGCTGCCTTGCGGCAGAATGCGCCCCCTAGGGGTGAGGCCCCGCCAACTTTTTGGGGAGTAGGAGGTGGCTGCCCTGGTGTTTTTTATCCAGCGCTACCTCCCCTTGATGTTGGCAGCAGGCGGCAGGCCCGGCTCCGGCTACCACCATATTGAAGAGCGTCTCCGGCGGTGGGTGAAGGTGCGCCGGGCAGTCTTCCGCTGCTCCGGTATCCGGCGTACCCACCATCAGCTGACCCACCGTTGGGCAGACATTTTGGACCGGGAGCAGGACCTGTTGGACCTGCTTGGCGTCGAGGTCGTGGGTTTTGGTGAGTGGCTACCCAAAAAAAAAAAAAGTGTGTGTATAATATATATCTCTATAGTAGTATAAGTATTGTTATTGTATCTTTGTAAATCTTGGCTGAATAAGTAACGCGATGACTGGTGCTCCTAGTTACATTTCCGATGTATTCCGTTATTATATCTACTGTAATTGTATGACACTGGTCTGTGCTGCGCTTCTTCATCTTCACTGACTCTTGCGTGTTCAATTTGGCGCTAGCTTTTGCTGTTTATTGGTGTGAGATTTTCTTTATTGTAGAGAACTGAAGTTAGTTAATGCTATTAATAGAGTCTTGTCCTTCCTTTGTCCGTCAGTGAAATAGCCGTTGATGGATAATTGTACGTGTTTGCATATTGTATCATTTTCTTTTCACTGCCTTCTCTTCTGCATGAATCCTCCTCTGGCAATGAATGCAAAAGTTACTTTGTTCTTCTTACCTCAGCCAGGGCGGCTTTAGGCATGTGCAAGCTGTGCAACTGCACAGGGCCACCAAACGCCAGGGGCCACCCCACCAATATATATCCTTAATTTAATAATCCTCAGAGGATGGATACATATTTGCGTGGCGGCCCCTGGCAGGGATTTGGTGCCTCCGGCTCTGTTCCACTTCCAAACACCCTGACTCCCCCCTCTTCACTGGCCTCCGTGCTCCGCCCCGACCTCCTCTTCCGGGCCCCCCACCTACGCTCCCTGGCCAGGAGTCCAGGACCACCATGAGCCTAGAGCCGCCCCTGCCTCAGCCCTCCATAGAACTGATGTAGTTTGTTTATTGAGTGGGTAGGGCAGCAGTAGCATTCAGTCAGTAGCAAAACAAAATATGATGCAATGAACGTACAATTTCGTGTTAGTATGCACAAAGTTAAGCATGTCTCCTCCTTGTGATCTATGCATTTTGCTGGCAAAAAATTAAAAAGAAATGGCTACTTACAGATAATTGATTACCCCATTCTTGAATCGGTGGTGTTGTTCAGGTGTTACTGCCTCTCTGTTACTTAGTAATCTGCAATCAGAATGTTTATGGAACATTTGATTTGTTTTCTCCAAGTATATATACACTAGTCAGTGAATCATGCAAGGCAGTAGTCATTTGGTAGACCAATGTTTGTTTCTTTTAATGTTGTAGGAGTGGTTTTTGAAATGCTGTCTATGTTTCACAGCACTCAATGTTTTTCTCTTTCTTTATTTTTTCTTACATGAACCACAGAACCCAGGGGCAAGCAGAAGGCTGGGACCGAGTCGGCGGGTGAACGTGAACCACAGGCACAGAGCTCCTCTACTGAGGATCCTGCTGCTGTCCCCAGTAAGTCCAACAGTGCTTTCTTTTGGAACAATGATATTTCCCTAACTTTCTAACGGAGCTTTTTTTTCCAACCGACTAATGACATTTCACCCAACTAATTTTGACAAATGCTTGTTTGATTTTGATTATGTTTTCAAAATTTTGGGTATTACTATCTGTCCCTGCCTTTCTGTTCCTTCAAAGAGCCTCTGCTATGACTCTCTGTGCTACTACTAGACTGTCTATAGGTAAGCTTGCCCTGTTGCCCACTCTTTAGTTAAGGTATTAATCTTTTCAAAAAATCTGTGATAGAATAGCGGAAGGCACAGGGTCCACTCCTGTCTTATACTTTTTCCTCTGTAATGTCTCTTCTTTGCCAATTGACACCAACCAAGTATGCATCCAGATGTTGGTCTACTATTTTGTAAGCATTAGTATACCACTACTACTCTTGCGGGTATTCTTCTATGCAGTCACATACATAACTATGTATGCACCACAAAATTGGATGTTGGTGATAGGCAGGTTGGACCTTACTTACTTACAGTCTTACACCTCAGTCACAGAACTCAGAGGAACCCACAATTCAATGAACGACAACCTATATGGGCTCAGTCATTGGTCAATTATTCAATTACCCCTTTCCTGAACCCCAATACGAAGATGCCAAATGCTTTTATTACACAATCCATAACCTAAGTAACCCCCTTTTGCTCACTCTCTCGTGTAAGTCTACAAGACAACAGACACTGAAAATATACTTCAGATTCAATGTGGTACTTCAAAACCTTTATTTTGTTAGAAGTAACTAAGTAAGTAACATCAATGTTTTTAAGTTGTTCCGTGAAATACCTCAAGGGCCACCAGAAAAAATCCAGAGTTAAAAAAGGCTGAATAAAGTAATCTACATTTGTACAGCTACCAGTGCACGATAGGGAAATGTGGGAAATGTCGGAGACCCCTCACCATTGAACGTATACTGGTTGCATATGCCTCTTTTTGGTAAGCTCTGTAAATCTTTGCTTCGTAGAAGGAAATCTTCTCATCTGCCGAAAAATAATGACAAAAGTGGTGCACGTTAGACAGTATGAAAAAATTAAATACATTTATGCAAGTTTTTAGTTGCCATGCTAAAAAAAAGGGGTAACCTGAGGCTGTAAGCAAACTCGATTCTACAATCCACATTCAAAAAGTAAATACGGGCCTTTTTATTTTCCAAACTCTTCAGGTGTATGCTTTGAACAATCATGTGGCTCAAAGGCGTCTTCTCGTACTGCGCAACAAGCTGCGAGGTAGCATGCGCAAAAGTGTAGACATGTCATTGATGTACAAACTGGTTAGGTTACATGGTTCAGTCTAACTTTCCAAGGACTAGAGTAGCAGTATAGATGAGATGAGCTTGGGTACCATACCATAACAAATGAATGCTAATATGTGTAGTGAGTTAGTTACTCTGCTGTACTAGGCAATGTGGACTACTACTGATTACGTTGTACTTAACTGTTTTGCAGAACTCCATTCTTGGTGAACAAGTACAATGGGGGCTGCGCATCCATCTAAAAAGGTGTACTTATTTTTATTTGTGCAGAACCTGTACCATCCACCAGTGCCGACGGGGACAGCGGCGCTGCGACGGCGTCAGCAGAGGCGATCCCGGAGGGGAATGGAGGACCAGAGGCACCTACAGCAGCACCTGCAGCAGTGGGGGAGGAGCCAACAACGGTGGGCGATGGTAAGTTACATTCAATAGTGATCCGCATTACTTGTTGGGTGGGGAAAACTTCCTCACTGTACTCTGATATTTATAATGAGCTTGAAGTTCTACTGGACAATATATGACGCCACCTTTGTCATTACCAAGTTTAGCAATAGCATTACCACCGGCGAGAATTGATAAAATAAGTTATACAGGCCTCTTCTATGTGACTACAACTCAGCTGAGAAAGGTTGGTGGCAGACTAAAAAAGTCTTATCCACAACATTACATGACCGCGATGGATTAACACTAAGGAGATTGATTTTAAGTATGATGAAAGGAGCAAGGAAAAAGCACCAATCATATAATATAGAAGGATACTTTGGAATCAGCAATGCAGGTGGCTGATAGCAGTCGGATGCGTGGGTTGTTGTGGAAGCATAGAAAGGGGAAAACACAGCTGCCTGCATGGGTGGGAGACACATCCAATATCGGTGGGTAGTGGATACTAGTGTCAGCAGCGGTGTTTTGGTTAAACCCAAAGGCAAGGGAAGGAGGGGACGACTGGATGCATTCCGGGTCGTTGCTGGCGAAACACAAACCACCTAAGGTTTGTTGCGCGATATAAAGAATGATAGTCTCTATACTAGACATTTACTAGTACTAGCTGGCCCCTGTTAATTAATGTTAGTTTGAGACTGTCACTGTTCCCGGAAGAACAGAGTATATGATATAAAAAAATGAGATATGAAAAAGACAGGTGTTCGTATGTGTGTGACCGTTGAAGTACACCCATGCTATGCTACTAGGGCAGGCATATTGCCATGCCAAAAAGTCAAACAAATTAAGTATATAAGCCGTAGAATGTTCAAGATAGATAAAACAACATTTTTTGTACTCAGCTTGCTTGCTAGTGCTACTGTACTGTGCCCCCCACTATGTGTTGAATAAATTTTGTGTTCTTGATTTGCTGGGATTTTGGATTACAACAATTCTGTCTCTTTCTTTATAGTTACTCCTTCAAAACCAACGAGGAAGGAGTTGGCAGTCCGGGCCCGGCAGCGGAAACTGCAGGCCATCGTTGAGGCCTACCGCCGGCTGGTGGCTCAGGCCGAGGAGGAGGAGGCGGCGGCAGCAGCTGCCTCCTCTTCCAATGCCCCGGCCCCCAAGCCTGCAGGAGTATGTCGGCGTGGTCAGGCAGCCGCCCGCCGCCAGATTTTTCCAGCATCGGCCACCCCCCCACAACAACATGCATGCCAATGTAGGTGCCGCCAGTTCCAAAGAAAGATTCTCCTCCGGGTAGCCAGGCTGGAGGCTCAGACTAGTCAGACAAATACTCAAATAGAGGAGCGTGTGAAGATCATGGTTGATAAACACTTAAAAGCCCGCCGGCTTTGAGATGGACCCTGTTTGTTGTTTGCCCCTTTTTCAATCCTTTTGTTGGTGGTGGGGAATTGGGTGTTGGGGTTTTTTACATTACATTGAACGTGGGAATTTGGTTGGGGTTAGGGGAGGCGGGTAGGGACAGCTGTGGGGTAAGATTTATATATATTTTATTTTTGTATCATCTTTATTTATATTATGTTAAAAATAAACGAGACACAAAGTTATGTTCAAAAGAAAACATTTGAAGTTCATTTGCGTTTCTTGGAGGGTTGGAGGGGGACTGTTTCACCAAATAATGTACGTTGTGCAACATCGCAAGGTTTAATTGGCCATGCAGGTCGGCGGACAGTGCTTTCTAATAAAAAAATATATTGACCACATCTTTCACATGCAGACAGATAGATACGGTAAACCCTCACCGAGTTATATTTGTAGTATTAGAAGAACTACCAGTCTGTCTTGCGTTATACCTCACTGCAAACTTATCTTACCTGTGATTGCTGATGATGATTTATGATGAAGTGTGGCACTGCAAGGGCTGCATTTGTTTCCCAAGACAATGGCGAAGAATCTGTGGTTCTGAACTTCTGTGATAGTAGTAGTAGACAGACCCTGCCAGTAGCATTTAGAGACAAAAAGAAAGAGGCAGTCATTTGCGTGACAGACAAAGTGGGGGTAGTATAAGTAAGTACAGTACATTACACGGCTGACCCAATATTGCAACTGCTAAACTGAAACAAAACAATGGTTTTGGGGACTGGAAACTAAGTGCAAGAGAAGATAAGAAGTTCAACTGTAGTTGTAGTACTCACGGCAACGTCAAACTTTTCTAAATCATAATGCTTTAAACTTAAACCCAAACAATTACGCCAATTCATTAGATGTATTCGTTGTTTGATGTTAATGGTAAATTATTTGGCGTTATACACAGAGCTTGAGTTGGGAAGCCAAAGAAGATCCTGGCCATGCCTTGTTGACATTTCACTATTGTTGCTTTCACCACATCTGCCCCAGCAAGCGCGTGATCAAATTGTTGGTGTATATTTAATGTAAGAAACATCACACCTCGATGTAACCACGCAGCCCGGGGGAAGAGGGTTAGGGTTTGTTGAATGGATGGGTACGGGGGTTTTGGGAAAGGTTTGAGAAAGAAAAACAGTACGCATGGAGATTGGAGACAACAAAAGCAAAACAATGAAGACGATGATTTATGATGGTGATCCGCTAGCCAATGAATGTAAGGAATAAACGTAAGAAAAGGACACGCTGAATATCATTCTTGGTTTCCCGCCATCCAATTTCTTGATGATGAGGTTTTGTGGTAAGGGTGAGAGTTGATGCTCATAGTATAATAGCAGTGGGTGAAAAACGTCCAGCCTGAAAAAGAAAAGGCAAATACAAAAGAATGTGAATGACCTAAACAAATTGTAATACAGTGAAGATAAAAAAAATAATACCAGTTGAGTAGTCGTATGAGAGGACTTTCAGACTGAGGCGGCTTGGATACAATATGTATAAGTCTACTAGTTGCACATCATTATTAATCTAGAAGTACAAAAAAAGACAGGAGCCAACACAGAACAGGCCCACGACGACACAGGGTCGCCCGTAATACAAACTGCATTTTCCTAAAAATTTCACAGAGCCACAGAAAGGTGAATAAAATTGAAAATGCAACCTAGCATTTACAAAATTAATCAACAAAATCAAAGCGTCATTCTCAGTCATCAATCATACCACTATTGTACTCTACCACTGCACAGTGCACACACATGTAGTAGCCTGGGTCTACTGTGCTGTGCCTCTTATTTGTATTTATTATTACCTTGTATTCCACTCCAAGAAACATCGTACATCAATCAGCTCAGATCCAACTGCCTGACAGCAAAGATATGGTGGTCACCATCATTATCAGCAACAGCAACTCAGTCTGTAGTGAGTGACTACGATAAATTAAGTCCTGACTGCATCTGTAGTAGTAGGAACACAAGTGCGTAAATAATTTATATTATTAAATAACATGGAAAAATTGGCTATCACGTGAGTCTGAAGTTACTAGTATACTACAACTCCATGCACATTTGCTCAGAGTCAGCAAAACAATACATCCAATGCAATGCATGGCATCATTCATTTAATATACCTGTTTTGCTCTTCTCTTTCACTGTCAGATGATTGATCACAGATGCTGCCGAGCCTTTGTAATGCGAGTCACAACAAGTTGACTTCAGTTGTGGATGCCTGCTCAAGTTTCTTTTGACACTGAAGAGTCATCTATGAATGCCTGCAGACAGAGGTGGTAGCCTTAAGACTCAGTAAGGCAGTGATGAGTTGCAGATTTCAAATGAAATAGAGGATGGCTGTAGTCATGTACGGTTCACTTGTTATGGAGGGACTGTTGGAGGCTACATTATTGTTATTGTACTATACTCCATCTACAACATCAAATGTATGGCTGCCAAGATGGAATTGTATTGACTTGAGTGGGAGTTAAGAAGATGGAGCAAGACTCTGAGGAGAGCAGTCAACATGGAACATAAATGCACAGGCGTGCAACTCCAGGAGGTAAATAAAAAAATACAGTGAAAATAAATGCACAGGCGTGCAACTCCAGTCGGTACATAAAAAGAATGAGTGGTGGGGATGGATTTGGTTGTGGTTTTTAATATTAGCAGTTTTGCACCAGAAAGCCATTTTTAATAAGAAAATAAATAACACAAATAAAAGAAGGGAGAAAGTAACAATTTAATAGCCTATTGGTCAGGGAAGAGGTGCTCGTCCTCAAACTCTGGGGGTTCGGACAGAAGTAGGTCATGTAACACAGTAGTGATGATATCTTCGGGCTCGCTTTCTTCATCCTGCTCTGATTCACTACAGTATAGTCTGGTGGTATGACGTGTTGATTCATTTCTTTCATTGTCAGCCTCTCCACGCTTTTGGGGGAGAGACTGGTCCTTTTCGATGTCACAATGGCACCAGCAGCACTGAAAACCCGCACAGAGGCGACACTGGCTACAGGACAAGCCAGATACTTTATCGCCAGCCTGCTCAGCACTGGCCACTGTCTCCTTCTTTCATACCAATAGACCAATGGGCTTTGCTCCATGAACACCTCTGTTGTATCATCCAGATAGGCCTGAACCATCCGCTCAGTGTTCATTGGTGCTCGGCTTTGCTGGTCCTCTTTCCCCTTTGCAACAGCAACGGACTTACCCATCCCCTTCTGTAGAAAAAAAGCAGTTATGCTTTTGGTTGTGTCTGCTGAATCAGATTGTGTAGGTGCTGCTTTTGGTACTGTTGGTGCCTGCTGGGAAGCGGACGCACTGCTCTCATGCTCTGATGAACTTGCCTCAGGAGGATGGCCTGGAGTACTTTGACTGTCCTGGGCTGGCACTGGCAGGCCTTTAAGTAACAGCCGTTCAGTTCTAAATCATTAGCTTCCACAGCTATGGAAGTTTTGTAATTGGCAACATCCCCATCTGAAAAAGGAATTACTGCGCTACTGCTGACAAACAATTTGTACTGTGGATCCAAGATTGTTGCAGTTATGTAATTTTGATCTGACACAATCATTTGAAGCCTTGCATTTCCAGATAAGCGGTTGGCTAAGGCCTTGGCCAAGGTATATGCATCAACTTTTTCTTCGTCACCTTCGTATGTTTCACAAACCTCCTTCAGCTGTTGCTCGAGCATGTACAACAATGGGATGGCTTGGCCCATAGTACAGTCCTCCCTGCTAACTGCACGTGTGAAGACCTCAAAAGGTTGTAGCATCTCTGTCAAGCATTTAATGATGTCCCACTGCCACATCTCAACGGTCAGGGTTTTAAGATTAACAGTAGGATCCACTAATCTTCTTGACATTACATAAGCATTCAGTGGTATGTACTGCTCAAAGAGACACGCAAGCATGAAATAAGTAGAGTTCCAATGTGTTGGGACCTCCTGGATCAGTGCTTTGACTGGCAAATTATGCTCCCGCTGAATGACGCGTAGCAGCTTCCGCGCTTTAAAAGAATGGTTAAAATGAGTGCATATTCTTCTGCAGATGGTCAGTATGTTGCTGACTTTGGCTTAATTTTTCAGAAAGTCTTGCACGACTAAGTTAATGCAGTGTGCCAAACAGGGTACCCTGAAATACTGTCCATCTCTCATTGCCTTCACTACATTACTGCCATTGTTGGTGGCAACAAAACCAATCTTAAGGCCTCTTGGTTTCAGCCATTCCAAGACCTTGCTGTTAAACTCAGACAAAATGTTTTCAGCAGTATGATTTTTCTCCATACCAAACATGGCTACAGTTGCATGTCTGCGAGTATCATTAAAAATCCCAGCAACGTCAAGAAGGCCTGAAGTTAACTTGTCTTTAACACCTGCAAAAGAGATCCAGTGTGCGGTGATGCACATGTAATCTGCTGTGGCTTCGCGACTGCTCCACATGTCTGTTGTCAGGTGGATACAATGGACAACACTCTGTTGTAAGGCTTTCCCAATCAATTCCAGCACGTCGTGGTGTAGTGCTGGAATAGCAACTCTTGCAAAATAGTAGCGACTGGGAACGTCCCATTTTGGGGCGAGTGTTGCCACTAATTCCCAAAATCCCACTGCCTCAACAAATGAAAATGGGAGAAGGTCGAGTGCCAACATTTTTGCAAGTTTCGCATTGTACAAACGTGCTATTGGGTGGTTCCGCTCGTACTTTTCCTCCTGCCTAAACATGCCAGTAATGGTAAGCTGCTTGGTAATTCTTTCTGTTCTGCTAGACGGACCACCTTTCAACGCAGACTTTGCACTCCTTGGTGTCTCCGGCTGACTCTGGTGCCACTGAGAAGTTGCTGATGCGGAGGATTTGGACTGCACCACTCCAGTGCTGGCGACAGGGCTCATTTGTGTACCACTCCCAGATAGAAGGTCATCGTCTCCCTCTTCTTCCATGAGTGGACCTTGTAGTACTGTATCCCCACCAACACCAGTGCTTACATTTTTTAAGCTTGCAAGGTGGTTCTCCCACTGAATTGCGTGTGTTTTTTTCAAATGGGTCGTTGGGCCTCCAGTACCATAGTTTGTACCAATCTTACCACGACTAACATTGGTATGACAAATGGTGCATATAGCAATGTTCTCCTCATGTGGGTGAACCGTAAAAAAATCCCAGACTGGGGAGCTAAACTTTTGTCTCCTGCCATAGGAAGAGGAGGACCCACTTCCAATGCCGGATGAACTGGAGGATTTTTGTTGAATTTCCCTATGTGACAGCTCAGTACTAGTACTGCCACTACCTCCTTCTGTTGAGGTAGTGCTTGTGCTGGATGTCGCACGCTGCCGGGCCTTCGCTGATGAAAAAATGGGAGCTGGTGTTACTTTGGGTGCTGAGTGTGTAGGAGTTATACGTGCTACCTGCTCATCACTAATCGCAGCCCTTCTGGATAGGGTGAACATGTTGGTCTCTACATCCTCTGCACCAGGAATAACGCTCGTGATGATGACATTGTCAGACCCGTCTTTATCACCAGCAGTATTCTGCTCACCTACATCGACCTCCATAAGTTCAAGCCTTGAAGGATCCTTCCTTTTTCCTAGCCTGGTCTTGGGATGTCTCTCCTTTGAATGCTCAGATACTCGTGGTGGACGCCATTCCTTATCAAGGTCATCTGAAGGGATGCTTGGCGAAGAACTCGATGCACTGCCACTAACCCTCCTTTCCCTTGGTAAATTGAAAGACAGTAGATCACCTCCAGAAGTGGCTTTCTCTTCTTCTTGCTCGGAATGAGGCTCTACTTCCTGAACTGCCCCGACATCGGGAGGAACAACTACTACTATTGCGTGCGGAGATGGTGGTTGTTGTTCATGAGGAAGTACTATAGCGGGCTGTGGTTCTTCAACAACTACTATTGTGGGATTTGGTTGTTGTTGTTGAACAACTATTGCAGGCGGTGGTTGTGGTTGTTCAACAACTATTGCGGGAAGTGGTTGTGGTTGTTGAACATCTACTGCTGGCGGTGGTTGTTGAGCACTTTCATTTTGCATGGATTGTGTACTACTTTGAGACAGCGATAAGTTTAGTTCAGGCTCAGTATCACTGCTTTGCAACACTAGGCTGGCTACCTCTTCGACCCTCATGTGCTTGGCCCTGGGTTGGTGGCTTGCCCCCGCTAATGCGGATGTGCTGGCCCCAGCTTTCACCCCGGACACCGCTGCTGCAGGCGTACCTTTTGGGGGCCCAAAAAAGGTTTTGGGGTCCATACCAGACTTAAGTGACACTTCCTTCTTCTGTACCTTCTTCTCAGCAACTTTCTTGGTGGTGGAGGACCTGGTACCTGCTTTCTTAGGGCCCATCTTCTTCTGATGTCAGCACACAGCAGCACTCAGTAGCACAAATTGCAGAGATGTGTGGTCAGATGAGTCACACACCACACGTGGCGTACAACTGAAGGATGTCCGTCTGGCAGTAGAACGGGCGATGGATGAAAACAACCAGCACCTCCTCAGTCTTTTTTTGTGCACCTACAAGCAAAGAAGGCAGAACAACATCAGTCAAACAAGCAGTAAGCCAACATGAACAATTGTAAGACACACAGGCCAATGTATAAAACACAAAACAGAAGACTAATACTACCAGCACCACAGCTCCCAGCCACATGAAGTCCAGAAAGAACCAATAATAAAGTCAAGCAGGCCTATATACCAATATGGACAGAAAAAGGAGGATGCCTGCTACACATGACAGGTTAATGCAAGGAAAATACCCCATGGCTAAGAGGTTGGAAACCTACACTGCAAAAACACATACAAGGCATAACATTTTTACACACACAAAAAAGTTACCTACACCCCTGCCCAGACAACAAATTTGGGAATGCAATGGCATACACACATGCCCTAATGATGGTAATTGAATAGACCAAATAGAAACAGCTACATAAAGCAGCCCCGCTAACTACTACCTCTGGGACTCTGGCCTACTGTCAGATCAGACCAAAAGCAGGGAGGCCAATGATAAATGCACAAAGGAAGTACCTACAAAATGGCCGCCACCACATGGTCTGTCCACCAACAACAACATGGCAGAACCATCACAAAGGAAGTACACACAAAATGGCCCCCACCACATGGCCTGGCCACCCACAACAACATGAAAAGAAAGAGAAGACAGACAATAAATGCCTATGGCAAAGGGACAATGCTTAGCTTCACAAAATGGACACACCACCGCCCAAATTGGTCACCCCACCCATAAACAAGAAATCATTACATAGAGGACAGAAACTGGAAGTGGTCCATGCTCCAATAAGAGAAAACTACAACCAAATGACACATAAATGAGGACTTATTGTAGCACAAGAAACACATTAAACATTTTCGAGGAACTTTTATGCAACTCGGGACATATTGTTCGCGAGATTGCAAAATCGTCGTGTTCGGCAGCGCGAATCGAATGAAACGTCGTTATCGCGTTCCCGAGCCAGTACATTGAGCGCGCGAACAAGACAAAAAAGGTAAGGTCGCGTGTCCACACTGTGCGACGTTACCAAAAATACGCGAGCAGTATTCCTAAGGTTACCTACTGGCAGGGAGTGCCATATTAGTTACACACAAGCAACCAAAAGCTGAAAGTACCAACATAAAAAAAATGTGAAGCAATCCAAAGCCATACACGATGTAATTAAAGATACACCACAAAAAGAGTTGATTAACTTGAATGCACCTATGGCTGTGAGTAGTTGTACCTCTGCCCTACTGCCAGAATAGTCAAAAACCTTGGATGCCTATGGCAAAAGCACCAAGGAAGGACACACAAAATGGCCGCCTCCATAGGGCCTGGCCACCAACAACAACATGGAAAAAGGATGTACCCAAAATGGCCTCCACCACATGGCATGGCCACCAACAACATGGCAAAATCAGTCACAAAGGAAGCATACACAAAATGGCTGCCACCACATGGTCTGTCCACCAACAACAACATGGCAGAATCATCACAAAGGAAGTACACACAAAATGGCCCCCACCACATGGCCTGGCCACCCACAACAACATGAAAAGAAAGAGAAGACAGACAACAAATGCCTATGGCAAAGGGACAATGCTTAGCTTCACAAAATGGACACACCACCGCCCAAATTGGTCACCCCAACCATAAACAAGAAATCATTACATAGAGGACAGAAACTGGAAGTGGTCCATGCTCCAATAAGAGAAAACTACAACCAAATGACACATAAATGAGGACTTATTGTAGCACAAGAAACACATTAAACATTTTTGAGGAACTTTTATGCAACTCGGGACATATTGTTCGCGAGATTGCAAAATCGGCGTGTTCGGCAGCGCGAATCGAATAAAACGTCGTTATTGCGTTCCCGAGCCAGTACATTGAGCGCGCGAACAAGACAAAAAAGGTAATGTCGCGAGTCCACACTGTGCGACGTTACCAAAAATACGCGAGCAGTATTCCTAAGGTTACCTACTGGAAGGGAGTGCCATATTAGTTACACACAAGCAACCAAAAGCTGAAAGTACCAACATAAAAAAAATGTGAAGCAATCCAAAGCCATACACGATGTAATTAAAGATACACCACAAAAAGAGTTGATTAACTTGAATGCACCTATGGCTGTGAGTAGTTGTACCTCTGCCCTACTGCCAGAATAGTCAAAAACCTTGGATGCCTATGGCAAAAGCACCAAGGAAGGACACACAAAATGGCCGCCTCCATAGGGCCTGGCCACCAACAACAACATGGAAAAAGGATGTACCCAAAATGGCCTCCACCACATGGCATGGCCACCAACAACATGGCAAAATCAGTCACAAAGGAAGCATACACAAAATGGCTGCCACCACATGGTCTGTCCACCAACAACAACATGGCAGAATCATCACAAAGGAAGTACACACAAAATGGCCCCCACCACATGGCCTGGCCACCCACAACAACATGAAAAGAAAGAGAAGACAGACAATAAATGCCTATGGCAAAGGGACAATGCTTAGCTTCACAAAATGGACACACCACCGCCCAAATTGGTCACCCCAACCATAAACAAGAAATCATTACATAGAGGACAGAAACTGGAAGTGGTCCATGCTCCAATAAGAGAAAACTACAACCAAATGACACATAAATGAGGACTTATTGTAGCACAAGAAACACATTAAACATTTTTGAGGAACTTTTATGCAACTCGGGACATATTGTTCGCGAGATTGCAAAATCGGCGTGTTCGGCAGCGCGAATCGAATAAAACGTCGTTATTGCGTTCCCGAGCCAGTACATTGAGCGCGCGAACAAGACAAAAAAGGTAATGTCGCGAGTCCACACTGTGCGACGTTACCAAAAATACGCGAGCAGTATTCCTAAGGTTACCTACTGGAAGGGAGTGCCATATTAGTTACACACAAGCAACCAAAAGCTGAAAGTACCAACATAAAAAAAATGTGAAGCAATACAAAGCCATACACGATGTAATTAAAGATACACCACAAAAAGAGTTGATTAACTTGAATGCACCTATGGCTGTGAGTAGTAGTACCTCTGCCCTACTGCCAGAATAGTCAAAAACCTTGGATGCCTATGGCAAAAGCACCAAGGAAGGACACACAAAATGGCCGCCTCCATAGGGCCTGGCCACCAACAACAACATGGAAAAAGGGTGTACCCAAAATGGCCTCCACCACATGGCATGGCCACCAACAACATGGCAAAATCAGTCACAAAGGAAGCATACACAAAATGTCCGCCACCACATGGTCTGTCCACCAACAACAACATGGCAGAATCATCACAAAGGAAGTACACACAAAATGGCCCCCACCACATGGCCTGGCCACCCACAACAACATGAAAAGAAAGAGAAGACAGACAATAAATGCCTATGGCAAAGGGACAATGCTTAGCTTCACAAAATGGACACACCACTGCCCAAATTGGTCACCCCAACCATAAACAAGAAATCATTACTTAGAGGACAGAAAGAAACTAGAAGTGGTCCATGCTCCAATAAGACAAAACTACAACCAAATGACACATAAATGAGGACTTTGTGTAGCACAAGAAACACATTAAACATTTTCGAGGAACTTTTATGCAACTCGGGACATATTGTTCGCGAGATTGCAAAATCGGCGTGTTCGGCAGCGCAAATCGAATGAAACGTCGTTATCGCGTTCCCGAGCCAGTACATTGAGCGCGCAAACAAGACAAAAAATGTACACACTGTGCGAAGTTACCAAAACTACCCAAGCTGTATTCCTAGGGTTACCTAATGGCAGACATTGACAGATTAGTTAAACACACCCAAAACCTGACATACCCCACACATAAAAATAAGATTTTCTAAATCAAACCAAGCCATCCATGATTTTCTAATTAGGGGTACACCACAAAAACAGTTGATTAACTTTCATGACCCTATGACTAGTACCTCTGGCCTACTGGCAGAGTAGGCCACAAGTTTGGAGGCCTATGGCAAGAGCAAAGTGGCTGGGAAACATAAAATGGCCGCCAACAACACATGGCCAGGCCAACCAGGCAAAGTTAATACAATGAACTCAAACATGCCTACACACTAACTACATGGAGTACTAGGGTCAGCTATTGGCTTAAAAAAATAAAAAACATTTAAATTACACAAACAGAAATTCCACAACAGACATTGCTATTGCATAATGATGACCATAATCCAATGCCAGCCATGATGTTTGTTTACAAACTTGAATAAAAATTTAAACACAGACCACAGAATTATGATTTTACCCATGGGTACCTCTCTATGTAGCCTGGATGAAATTTAAAAAGAAATACAAGTTGGGACCTCATAAAAGTACAGGCACCCATCAATAATTTAAATCCAGGAATGAATACTGTAGTTAAAAAATCTAAAATCAAACAAACACAAGTCTACAACATCATACTCACTCATACATTACTGAAACTTACTTGAAAAAGAGAATTCAAAATCCAAAAGTCCTCAATAAAATCCAAAAAAAAGCAGTGATGCAGCCAACACACACAGAAAGTGATCCTGCCAGCTCAAAATCCAAATGAAAGTGATCACCTCATGGACAAAGCACTGGGAGGAGCCTGGTGGACAGGAACAGGAAGTTGTAAACTCCAGAGCCCTTCCTCCTTAATATTCAAAAATAGAGTAGAAACAGAAAGAGGACTCCTTCCCCCCAAAAAATACAGCCAAAGGTACAACTTTAAGGGGTTTCTCACTTTTTTGCTAACCAAAATGGTAATTTATTATTATGGTTTAACTTTTAACATGCTCGCGAGTTATTCTGTGCAAGATTGCAGGTTCTGCGTGTTCGGCAACTCGATCTTACCAAAAAGAATCCTCGCGCGTCCTTATGGCGCTATCACGCATCCAAATGACGTCATCGCGTTCGCACAGTCGCACGGGAGGGTTTACAAACATGGTGGCACACGCGACCGGGAAAAAGCGAAAGCAGAACCAAGGTAAGCCATTGCTGCGCGCGCGATAATGTTATTCAGCGCGCGACAACTACGCTACGCACCGGATCGCGGAGTAATCGACAGCTACGCGTACTCCGCGGAATGCGGAGTTGACGAAACTCCGCAAACTCCGCGAACGGAGCGTAGTTCTTCGCCCAGGGTTAATCCTGACCCCCTAGGTTTTCTGAGGGTGGCTGAGGAGGCCCATATATGTAAAAAAAAACAAAATTTGCACGGTTAGCGTCCGGTCCATGCACCGGGTAGCGTTCCGGAAAGCGTAACAAGGGGAAAACCAAGGGAAATAGTAAAATAATATTTTAGAGTGCTTTGAGGTAGGGTAGCTCTGAATAGAGCTGTTGTTTTGTGTGGGTGATGTAAGTACCAACATGTAGGTACCAATGAAGAGTCTAAAATTCAATGTACACCGTCTCCTCTGTAGATATTTTGTATGTTCTAATATGGGTTATTTAAATGTGAATGTGTGGAAAAGCACTTCATGCTTTAAAGCAATTGTATTTTTGAACTGATTGTTCTTTCCTCTTAGTCCTCCTCTTTGTTTTTTTTCCCCACACTCTTCTTCAGCATGATAGTTGATAAATTCGTTCCCTCAAAAAATTTATATACATAAAAAAATTATATTAAATACATATAAAATATATTTTTCCTTTAAAAGAAGAATACATTTTACAGCTTTTGATATTTGCTATTAAAAAGGAAGGGACTTTCCCGTCCGCGCAGCGGGCGGGCGCAGCGGGCGCGCCGATGGCGCGCCGAAGGCGCGCCTAAGGCAAGCCCGTCTGCGCCCGTCCGCGCCGGACCCGCGCCCAGCGCCAGAACCCCTGCTCCACTTGCCTCAAAAATTTGTTGGTCATCACAACAATTGCTTCACCTCCGTCATGCTACCTGTGTTCCCATCACCTGCTGTAACACCTCCAACCTAGAAAATACTGCATACTTCTGCCCTCAGTGCAACTTCTCCCTTCCTTTAGTACTTAAAGCTTCGCTACTACACTCAACTATCAATGTTCAGCCACCCACTATTTTAAAGGCCGCATTACTCAATTGCAGATCCCTCCCAGCCCATGCCCATGACATCTGGCTATCTCTTGATACCCACAATTGGGATTTATTGTTTCTTACCGAAACGTGGATAAAAGACTCCTCCAAACCGGATATCACCTTAGCTACTCCCCCTGGCTATTGTTTCACTGGCATCAATCGAGACAATTCTAAGACTGGAGGGGGTCTTGCGATTATCGCTACATCCCATCTCAAATTTAATCTCACAAAAATCCCCAACTTGGGCCTCATTGAAGCCGCTTACTTTACAATAATGGACCCCGCTGGTACCATCTGCGCGGGCATACTAGTCTATAACCCCCCTGCTGTTACTTCCTCCTCCCTTACTACTTTGATGCATTCTATCGCTGATTTCTCGCTCAAGCACCCTCATTTTACTGTATTAGGAGACTTTAATATTCACATCTACAATCCTTCCTGCACACTTGCATCCTCTCTGTTAGATACCTTACAAGGACTCACCCTGCCCCAATTAGTAATAGGCCCGACTCATATAGCAGGCCATACACTTGACCTCATCTTTTCTAACCTTCCTTCCCTCTTTACCCTTCCCCCCACTCCTTTGACTTGGACCGATCACTTCCTTATTCCTTTTTCTTTTTCGGCCCCCTCCCCTTCTCCCCCTATTCCCCTTAATCGAGGTATAGGGCGTAAATGGACTAAAGTTACTTGTGACTCCTTGGAGGGTCATTTTCATTTTCACCTAAATCAACAAAATGACCTCAATTCAGAAACTTTGAGACTGAACTCGTCTCTCTCCGATGCACTTGACTTGGTTTCCCCTCTTGCCCCTGTCACTTCCTCCAGATCCCGTCCCTCTGCCCCCTGGTTTTCTCCTCTGCTTCGCGAGGAGAAGAGCAAGTGTAAGCGGTTGGAACGTAAATGGAGACTCAACTATGATCCTTCAGCTAAATCTGCTTACAAATCTGCCCTGAATATATTCCACAAACTTAAACGCTCCTCTATGAGAGCCTACTTTTCCAATCTTATTCAGCAGGCGCAGAATTCCTCTAAAACTCTTTTTTCCATTGTAAAAGACTTTGTTCACCCCTCTGCTTCAAAATCCCTTTGTACTCCTTCACAAGATCTTTGTAACGGATTGTCTGATTTCTTTCAAGAGAAGATAGTTAAACTCTCCTCTTCCTTTGCAGCGACGATTCCGGATCACCCAGACGATTACCTATTTCCCCCCTCCTGTTCTTTTAATTCTTTTAGCGAGCTAACTCCAGACCTTGCGTTAGCTTTGCTATACAATGTCAAGTCTGGTTCCCCCCTGGACCCTGTCCCGGCCAAAGTCATGGGCACTCTTGCCCCTATCCTAGTCAACCCGTTTCTTTCCATCTGGAATGCCTCTCTGTCACTTGGCCATTTCCCCTCAGTTTGGAAACAGGCCAGGCTGGTTCCCATTCTGAAAAAACCTGGTGCTGACCCTTTACTTTTTAGCAACTACCGACCCATCTCGCTCTTGCCTAAACCTGCTAAGATCCTGGAGAAGGTGGTACAGAAACAAGTGGCACTGTACCTAGAGTCAAACCAGTTGCTACATGATTCTCAGTCCGGCTTTAGGTCCGGCTATAGTACTGAGACTGCACTGCTTGAAGTCGCTGAAATCATCAGGGAATCAGTGGATAGGGGCGAGGAGGCCATGCTGGTCCTCCTCGACCTATCCGCTGCTTTTGATACTGTCTCCCATAAAATTCTTACCACCCGCCTACAACAGCTAGGGGTTGGTGGGACAGTGTTGGCCTGGATCACCTCTTTCTTGTCTAGTCGTTCTCAAAGGGTTATGATGCACCCTTTTGAATCCGAGGACAAACCCCTCCTATGCGGAGTGCCCCAGGGCTCCGCATTGAGCCCACTATTGTTTAATGCTTATGTGGCTCCTCTGGCCAAGGTAGTTGAGTCTTGGGGGGTCAGGGTGGTCTCTTATGCTGACGATACTCAGCTTATTTTCTCATTTCGAGACCACTCTGACTCCCTCTTCTCCAATTTTAGAAACTGCCTTGGTAACATCTGTACCTGGATGTCAGCTAATCATCTTGCTCTTAATACCGATAAAACGGAGGTTCTTTTCTTCAGTAAGAAATCTCCCCCTCCTGCAATCCTTTGGTGGCCTTCCATCCTGAATCCCCCTCCTACTCCTGTGCAGGCAGCACGTAATCTCGGCTTCATTTTTGACAATTCCTTGTCGGGAAGAGCTCAAGTCAATAAAGTGGTAGGGTCCTGTTTCTCCAAATTACGTATGATCAGAAAAATCTTCCCCTTCCTCCCTCAATCTTCACGTAAAACTGTGGTTCAGGCTCTTATCACCACCCATCTAGACTATGCCAACAGTCTATATGCAGGTGTCCCCCTCTACCTCATTGATCGCCTGCAAATAGTCCAGAATGCGGCGGCCCGGGTTATCGGTAACATCCCTGCCCGTACTTCAGTCAGAGCCTACTGTGAAGAGCTTCACTGGCTCCCCATTTTACGACGCATAGATTTTAAAATTCTGATCCTGACATTTCGGCTATACATGGAATTGGCCCGTTATACCTGAGAAAGCGTCTCAAAATTTCTGTCTCAGCTAGACATCTTAGATCCAACAATCTGCGTCTGCTGATGGTTCCTAGATTTAAGCTCTCTCGGACTGGCGGCAGATCTTTCACCGTCACTGCCGCCAAGCTCTGGAACAGTCTCCCCCTTGACATCAGGTTCTGCAAATCCGAGCCAATCTTCCGTAGCAAACTTAAGACCTGGCTGTTCACTAAGCGGTAGGATCGGGCTCGATCAAATCAAATTATCGCTTTTTCAGTCCCTCTGTGTGATATGATTCTGGCTTCTCTCTATGGGGACAATCATGTAATTTTAGCGCCGGGACACCTCCGACGGAGGTAGCTGTGCGCTCTATAAACTTCATAAATAAATAAATAAATAAAAACCATTGAAATTCACTGAAAAAACCATAGGTTATAGACCATATATAGTTAGGAATTAGCATTTACAAAACCTTGAAAATTCACTGAAAAAACCATAGGTTATAGACCATATATAGTTAGGAATTAGCATTTACAAAACCTTATTTTACTCACACAAAACCATTGAAATTCGCATATATAGTTAGTTGCACTAACTATATATCGCGCACCCGCAATCCACTGCTGATCATGTCACATATTACATCATTCATGACATGGTCAGTGACATCACTGATGACATCACTGATGACATCTCAAATGACATCACTGATGACATCACTGATGACAACATCCAGTGACTGTATGTTTCTGTAAAGTTAAAATATGCCTTACATATTGAAGAATGAGTGGATGTATAAGTGTCTGGATGAAGGATTTAGTAGGTGCATGACTGACTGTATGAGTGAGTGATTAAATGTGTCTCACTGAGTGCATGGGTTAGTGACTAAACTGTCTTAATTTGTGCATCATTATGTCTGTTGTTCTGTAAACTGCTGCATGTGTTGATCAGTAGCTATATGAGTAACTATATGGGTTATTGATTGGTTGCCCAAGTATTTGTATGGGAGACTGAGTGTGTGTGTGGGTGGCTGGGAGGTGTATGACTCTGTGCATAGATGTGTGAGCAATTGATTCACTAGATGTATGGGTTCAAAAGTGCATGTGGAAACAGCTGTATGGTTGGTTGACTGTGTGCATGAGTGTATTGGTGAGTGAATGGATATCTCAGTGCTACATGTCAAAGTAAGTACATATGTAAAACACAGTACATGTGAGAGTTGACATATATAAATAACTGTGCATAAGAGCCAGTGAATGTGTGAGTGGCTGTATGGATCATTGTGAACTTGTATCAGGGATTGTGTAAGAGAGTAAATATGTGTAAGTATATGTTTGAATAAGTAAGGTGTTTATAACTGTATAGTTGAGGAAATGGAGGTGTGATTGATTCTTTGCATGAGTGACTAGGTGTGTGAGTAACTCCATGGATGAGTGACAGTCTGTGAGTGTCTGTTTACATTGAGTGTATCTAAGGTTATATTAGAGTCTGAAGAGGTTCATCGTATAATCACATGAATGATGTCATCAGTCATGTGATCAGTAATGTCAAATGAGATGTCATCAGTGATGTTATCAGTGATGTCATTTGATATGTCATCAGTGATGTCATCAGTGATGTCATTTGAGATGTCATCAGTGATGTCATCAGTGATGTCATTTGAGATGTCATCAGTGATGTCACTGACCATGTCATGAATGATGTAATATGTGACATGATCAGCAGTGGATTGCGGGTGCGCGATATATAGTTAGTGCAACTAGCTATATATGCGAATTTCAATGGTTTTGTGTGAGTAAAATAAGGTTTTGTAAATGCTAATTCCTAACTATATATGGTCTATAACCTATGGTTTTTTCAGTGAATATATATATATATATGTATGTATGTATGTGTATATATATATATATATATATTACCTACTGGCGGTCGCCAGTAGGTAGTTATAGTTAGGATTTTTTTCAATGTTAAATCTCAAAATTCTATTTGGAATAACTTTGGCGCCGGTTAACGAATCTGCCTGAAAATTTCCTTAAAAAGGGCCTCGCGCGCCCCGGTCCTTCCCTGAAAGTTTGGGGGATATTTGTCAAGCGGGGGCCGAGATAAAAGGGGGGTCCCAAAACGTGTTTTCCCCATGTTAATTTCCATAGGGCGGTCGACCTCACTTTTAGCCCGAACGGCTGAATGGATTTCCAACAAACTTGGCAAAATTGTAGGGACTGGTAGCCCGATGTGCCTTTGCTATGTCTCAAGATATGTGCTCCAGTGGATTTTGAGTAATTTAGGTTCCAAAAAATATATATATCTATGGCAGCGCCACGGTACGTGCCCCGGGAGTGCTCCGGGCACGCTACGCGACTTGCGCACGGAAAGCTGATTGGCTCTCGGGTGTCTGTAAACATTCGAAACAGTCCGGAGCGGCCGCCATCTTGTGTCTCGGTAAAATCGAGACACAAGAGGTAGAAAAATCAAAGGGGGAAATTACCATAAGGGGGCAGGGATAGACCCCCCCTGACCCCTTAGGTTTGATGTGGGGGCCATAAAAGGGCCCCACGGGTCAAAAAAAACAATTTTTTTGATTTGCGCGGTGCGAGCGCCCGGTATGCGCACTGGGGAGCGGACCGGGGAGCGTCCCATGGGGAAAAGTGAATGATAGAGTTTTTCAAAAATGTAGCCTTTTTTTAGAAATTGGAGGTAGTTCTAAAAAGAACAGTTTTTTTCTTCTTTTTGTTGTTTTATATTTTTATATTGTTTTTTTGAACATTTTGTACTTTTTTGGGTTTTCTGAACAGTTTTATATTTTTTTTGTATTTTTCATGGGGAGAAACGATAAAACAGGGAATTGAAAATGCCTCATTTGGAGCAAAAAAAAAGAAAAGAAAAAATTAGGGTTGATTGGGGCATTTATGGTTGTCCCCAGCAAGGACGATGAGCTTTACGCTCTGTTCTCCGTAGGAGATGGTCTTCCCACAATATTTACAGATAATTCTGAAATCTGCAAATCGTGGCTGAATGCAAGGCGTTGTCTCACTTTCCTCTGGTGCCGATGGAGTGGGTTGCTTCCTTTTTGAGGTGGTCCTTGTGGATTGGGGAGGGTTACTGGCCAGTTCCCTCATCTCTGCAGCAGAATAATTTATTGGATATTTGCGCTGCATGTGGCGTATCATCGTGTTGTTCCCAAAAGAATATTTTTTATTTGGGTTTCCCCTGGAAAGTTGCATGCCACAGATTTTGCAACTCACCTTGGCTGCATTTACTTTTTTCTTCCCCTCTGGGATAGAAAAAAACTCCCAAATAATGTGTGGTCTTGGCTGGTATGGAGTATTGTGTTCTTCCAGCCATCTTCAACTCCCCTCCTCCTCCTCCTCCTCCTCCTCCTCTTCTTCTTCTTGTTGACCACCAATGATATCTTGAGGTGGTCCTCTTGGTGGTTGTGGTGGTGGTGGTGGTGCAGATGCACCAGCTGCTGCTACTACTGGAGCCATTATATTGATGAAAAAGGTAGAGAGAGGTATAAACAGGTCTTCCTAAGTCAAAGGACAAAGTCAGAATAAGGAAAAAAGGTGGGGTCTTTCATCCTATTGAAAAAAAAAATTTATTGAACCAATGAAAAGTGTTATTTTTAGGTCACATGACCAGGGGCTTCATCATTATGAAACCAAAACTGTAATGAACCAATGAAAAGTGTTATTTTCAGGTCACATGACCCGACGCGCTTACGCTACGCGCCCCGCGCCCCGAGGAACACCCAGGGGCGCGTCCCGTAAGCGCGTCGGACGCCTACATTGCGCGATCGTATTCGCTTGAGTGCTTCCGGGTGCGCTTACGCCGTGCGGATCACGCGGACGCGGCTACGCGATACGTCACGATCATGTTTTCGTTCGCGATATTGGCGCTTACGGGACGCTCCCCGGTGCACGCCCCGGGGCGCTTTATAAAAGTACTCTTTTCAGGGCGCTCCCCGGGGCGCGCACCGGGAGCGCTCCAAGGCAAAAAAAAAATAAAAAACATTTTTAAAAAATGGGCAAAATTGTAGGGACTGGTAGCCCAATGTGCCTTTGCTTTGTCTCAAGATATATGCTCAAGTGGTTTTTACGAAAAATAACTTTGGAAAAATATATATTGGGCTACATTGGGCTATATATATGTTAGAGCCCAAATGTAGCCCACATGTAGCCCAATGTAGCCCAAAGATGGCCACCAGAGACAAAAAAAACAAATGTAGCCCAAATATCAGCCAGATGTAGCCCAACTATAGCTCAATGACAGAATGAACCAGAGTGTTCTAAAGAACAATTAGAGCGCTAACAGTCTTACTTATGACAAAAGTATGGCACACTTGAAGCAGAGGTTTCACATCAGTTATAGTTAGGAATTAGCATTTAAAAAACCTATTAAGTTCACTGAAAAAACCATAGGTTTCACACCAGTTATAGTTACCTGGAAATTTTACTGACATAAAACCATTGAAATTCCCACGTTATAGTTAGTTGGACTCACTATAACTTGCGCACGTGCAATGCACTGCTGATGACGTCACATATTACATCACTCATGACATGGTCAGTGACATCACTCATGACATCACTGATGACACCATCCAGTGAATGTGTGTCTTTCTGAAAAATAAATATGTTTTATATATGTATTTGTAAAGGACGATGGAAGAATAAATGGTTAAATAAGTGTGTAAATGGATGTTTTTTTTAAAAGAATTGATGGGTTAACTGCTTTATTAAGTGTATCTTAGCGAATACATATATTAGCGAGTAACTTTTAAATATTGTAATATATGTATCAGTGTTTCACTATGTGTATAAGTGGCTGCATGGGTTGGTGACTGACTCACTGTTTGTATGTGTTTTGAAGACAGCATATGTGTAGGACTGTATAGGTGGATGAGTGTGTATATGTGTGTGTTAGTGAGTGAATGACTGTCTCACTAGTGTCTTTATCAGTAACAAGATATGTTTTAATCTAGTATATGTGAGTATTGATGTATATAAGTGAGTATATGAGAGAGTGAGAGATTATAAGAGTTCCTGTTTAAATAAGTTTGTGTTTCTATAAGTGATTGTTTAAGAGAGTAAGTATGTGTAAGTTTCCTTACAAGTAAGGTGGTAGTGTGTGTATAGTTGTATATGCAAATAAATGGATGTTCAATAGTTCATTTGCATATGTGAGTAACTTTTGGATGACTGTGGGTGTGTAACAGGATGTATAGGTGTATCACTACATATGATAAGTGAGTATATGTATGAGTGACTATATAGAACTGTTGGTGAATGAGTGGATGTGTATATAGTGGGGGAATTACTGAATTGGTTGTTGTAACTGGTATGGATATCTCCATTTTTTTGAAAATGTTAGTTTCTATTTTTGAATATGTGTTTCAAGGGTTACATTACACTGAAAGGATATCTGTCACTTTCTCACAAGGATGGTGTCATCAGTGATGTCATGAGTGATGTCACTGACCATGTCATGATTGATGTAATATGTGACATCATCAGCTGTGCATTGCAGGCGCGCAAGTTATAGTGAGTCCAACTAACTATAACGTGGGAATTTCAATGGTTTTATGTCAGTAAAATTTCCAGGTAACTATAACTGGTGTGAATCCTATGGTTTTTTCAGTGAATTTAATAGGTTTTTTAAATGCTAATTCCTAACTATAACTGGTGTGAAACCTATGGTTTTTTCAGTGAATATATATATATATAACTACAGCACAACAAGGATTGACATCTATTACTTCATCCGCAAATTAACTAAAAAAACATTTTGCCTAGAAAAATATTGCTGATCTTATTGCATTGACTCCTACCACCGATTTGGCTGAACAATCTACAGACCATGTCAATGCCTTACATGCTTCAGATGCTCATGTTTTCCTAGACGCCCAAGACCTTTCTAAAACCAAAACGGACACCACAGAAATAGACCCTGACCTAGCTACCCAGATGAGATTAGAAAAAAATTGGTGACACACAAAAGGGTGCAGGACTTAAGAGCAAATCTACGTATATACCGCTGATGCCAAAAGACAGCATCGCTGTATTTCATGACTGTGTAACTAAAGACTTGAAGGAATTGTATCATAAAACAAGGACCAAAATAAGTAAGACATTTTCTAACATTAAACAACAATATGTTAATTTAATGAAAAAATTGAGCGACAACCATGAAATTGTGATTAAGAACTCGGATAAAGGTGGTAACCTTGTAATTTGGCCTAAGAAAGAGTACATAATAGAAGCTAATAGGCAGTTAAGTGACCAACATTGTTACACGAAATCCAACAACAAGGAATACACAAATGCTAAAACAACTCTGAACAAATTGCTTGGGCAGTGGAGAAGAGAGGGTTTAATTTCATTTGAGGAATATAAATTCATGAATGTCGAGTTTCCTGTCCTCCCCTCCCTATATCTTATCCCCAAGATCCATAAAGGTGTTAGCCCTGTTCCTGGTAGGCCAATAATTTATGCCATCAAGAGCATGGGCGAAAAAGTGGGAGAATATGTTGATTTCTTTTTGCAGGATTTTGTTAAACAACTGCCAAGCTATGTTAGAGATACGAGCGATTTTTTTATTTAAAATAAAGAATTTGCAATGTACTCCCAACATGCTGCTAATCACACTTGATGTAGAATCGCTCTACACAAGTATTGACCACACCCAAGGATTAGCAGCAGTTGAACATTTTTTAGCCAAACGCCCTATCATGTACTATGAACACAACAAAGTTATTGTGCAGTTGATCGAATGGTGCCTGCACAATAACTTCTTTCTTTTCGGCAAAGAGATATTCAGACAATTGACGGCTGTGGCTATGGGGGCCTGTTTCTCCCCCAGCTATGCATGTCTCCACGTTGGCTGGTGGGAGGAACAGGTCCTCGCTAATAGTCACATAAAATATATGCAGGAACATGTGAAATGTTATCTCATTTATATATTGATGATATTTTCATCCTTTGGGATGGAAGTGCTGAATTAGCAGCTGATTTCGTCAGTGAGATAAACAATAACTCCCTCAATTTAAATTTTACTGCCCACATCCATGCCACACGTATGCAGTTTCTAGACGTAGAAATGTATGTTGCCAATTCTGTGATTCACACTACTTTACACAGAAAACCCACTGCGGGTAACACGATTTTGCATGCTAGTAGCATGCACCCGAAACATACTATCTCTAGTATCCCATACGGTGAGGTTTTAAGACTGTAAAGAATATGCAGCACAACTCTTGATTTTGAATCCTGTTTGAAGGATATGGTTGTTCGCTTAAAAGCACGTGGATATACTGACACTATGTTGAAATCTGCCATTGATAAATCCAAGATAAGAACTAGAGACAGTCTCTTTAAAGGTACTACACCTCAGGTTGAGGTTCAAACTGCCCCTTATCCTGATTGTCTCCGTTTGATAACTGCCTTTAGCTGTCAAGATAGGCAGTTGAAAGCCATCTTGAAGAAAAATTGGCCCATAGTGTTAAGTGACACCATTTTGGGACCCAAGCTTCCCCCCTTACCAGTTGTTACCTTTAGAAGGGCTAACAACATGGGATACGCCTTGGACAAGGCTGCCCCGGAACATAAGCAAAAACCATCATGTTTCCCATCTGCTAGAGGCTTTCGCAAATGCTCCACTTGCCGAGCCTGTAAGTTTGGGACAAACATGACTCATTATTTTACCCCATTCAGTCAGGAAGGCATGCCTATCAACGGTAATTACAACTGTAAGACCGATCACGCTGTATATGTCCTGACATGCACCTGTGGCCTGAATTACATTGGCAGTACCAGGCTACAGGTGCATGTCAGGATATTGCAGCATCTAAGTGCCATTATACATAGTGATGCAGCTTACCCCGTTGCCCGGCATTTCAAGTCTGTGCACAACAAAGACTTGACTTGCCTCAAATATTACGTAGTTGGAGCTATTCCTCAGCTTAGAAGAGGGGGAGATCGTGATCTCAAATTGAGGCAGTTGCAGACGAAAATGATATTGGAATTTGACAGTCGTTGGCCTAACAGGTTAAACAATACGGAAGAAATGCATCACTTCTTATAACATATTTAATGAATCAACTATGTGATTGGTACACTGTATTTAAACGCGCATTTTATTAAAACCCACACTCTGCACTCAATAGTTAGGTTCCCTATTATTGAGTGCACTCTATTATAAATACCAATACTGTCTGAAATGTCAACATTGAATTAACCACGTGTATATAATACTATTTTCTTATAATTTTTTACATATTGTTGTAAAATTGCAAATCTTTTGTAAATATTTATTGCAAATATAGATGTTTTTCTATTTTATCTTAATGGATTTTATTATCTTTTCTTTTCTTTTAGGTAACAGGGTACCATTATTCCCTTTTGAATTAGTATGACTTTTACTATTTTGATCTTTTGATTATATACACATGACGATCTGTCACACTTGTTTGTATATGGTGTGTGATATATTTAGTGTATAACCATTCAATGACTTTTTTACACACGCATGGTTTTTATCACTGATTTTACTGCTTTTAAGGTTATCATGATAGATTTTTAATGTATGGATTTCAGGGACCTGAATATCCTATGTTACTTAATCAATTAGTATTTAACCTTTTGCAGTTTGCTCATTTTTCTTGCTTCCTTTTGCATTATCTTTACACAGTCACTCATGCACTTTTCCTATTCTATTGCTGCTTCTGCATGGCTTTTGGACAATGTACCAAATCTGTATTTATACAGTTATTGTCTTGCACTCTACATGTAATCCCAGCTTAATGCTAATAGAACATTTGTATTTATACCGTTATTTTGTACTTTCTGATGTCATTCTTATATTTAATTTTGTTTAAAATTTTGAGCAAAATAGATGACGTTTGAATATGCCTAGATATAATTTTTCTATGTCTATGAACATGTGATCGCCAATGCCACCACTTAGAGTGTTTCACTTTAAAAGCATATGTATAAAAGCAGTAGTTGTCATAAAATCTCCAGCTTGACAAAGGGCAAGTAAGCCCGAAACGCGTTGCTGTTTTCGTGAATAAAAAGTAACATATCTGCTGTACCTGGCTGGTCCGTCTCCTTCCTTTGGCGTTACGACGCCCTGTGCTGTGCCAAGCTGTGTGGAGCCGATTTTGCATATATATATATATATATATATATATATATATATATATATATATATATGTATAATTTTTGACATAAAAAAAATTCACAGGAGTCGCACACCCGCTGCGGCGAACACGTATATGACATCAAGCGGAAGCGTGCAAGCGGCGCGTAAAATAATACGTATGTGTTGCATATGCGCCTGGAATCGCGTACCCGTCGCTTAACAATCACACAGGAAAAAACACAAACCCATTGCACATCCTACGCGGATCCTACACAACAAACCTAAAATGGCAGCAAGGTTCCACGCAGTGATCGAGAAAGGAACGCTTTGGGTGCGCGACTCCACCAAAAAATGTTAAAACAAAAAAAACTATTAACATTTCAATAATGTAAAAAGCATTTTTTTTCCATTTATATTAAAAATATATAATGTAATTGAAAACATAAAATATGTAAAAATAAATAGTTCAAAAATTTAGAAAATCAGTATCAAAAAATTAACTATAACAATTATTACATTTAAAAATTGTCATTTAAAAAACCTTTGAAATTCACTGAAAAAACAAGAGGTTTCAGACATGTTATAGTTAGGAATTAGCATTTAAAAAACCTTAGAAATTCACTGAAAGAAAACAAACCTTTTAGGGGTGTTATCACGTTGCGATGCGTCCACGGGATAAATGGCTGGCTGGTAATAATATAATGAGTGTGTGTGTTATGAATGAGTAATGTGGGACGGCTTATCGCCTTAGATTAGGCATTGAGAATCAGGCACAGGACAAACTACATTTCCCGGCGGCCCAGCACTCAAAATAACGCATCAACGTGGGCTCACACGTGAGGCTCAGCCGTCCAGGAACAACAAACGAGTCACTTTAAATGGGGCAGTTATTCTCACTCAGAGCGGGCACAAGTGGTGTTGGAGTTACCATCGGAACAGTAAGAGGGGATCAGGGCCTTTTTGGGTATTCGACCCAGGCAGATCCTGGCCTGGCATTTGCTATTTACGGGGGTGATTTCTGACAGAGGGTTAGTCAAAGACTAGACGGCATTTGTGGAGTCGGTATGTTTGCCGGTTAATTACTTACAATGAAGGCAGTTTACTGAGAGATGGGGTTCCATTATTGCGGAACAAGAAAAAACTTGTGCATTGAGTATGTTTTTCCTCAAATACAGTTTGTGTTCTTTGGAACTCCCCCCACATGACACCAGTACGAGCCTTATGAGACAATAGACTCGGTAAGCCACTCATACGGGGATGTGATATGCTCAAATGGGCGTTCATTGAATATGTCATATATGGCAGCCTATCTTCTTGCACTTTCTCACATATATATATTTTTGTGACAAGTGTCTCATTTTAATACGAGTAGTCATACTGTTGACTGGGGGCATTGATATACAAAACAATTAGTTTTAGGAAATGCCCCTGAAACATGAAGTTTGCATGGGGTTACTAATGGTAGCCATTGGTTCCAGAACCATCGATATATAGGAATACATGTTTTTGCATATTTCTCCCAATATAAGGTACTGTGTTATATTGATAGAATGGCTTTTATTTTTATCTTCTTTTCTTCATAGTAATGATATTCCATGTTGGTGGACGTTCCCTCCACGTGGTGTTCCTCTAATTTGCCAAACTGAGGTAAGAGGTAATTAATGACTGGGACAGATAGACTGTCCTCTAGAAGACCGACCTTAATACGGTCGAAACATGTTGACCACCGCAGTCTAAAGAGGAGTGTTTTATGATCTTGATCTCCTGCCTAAACACTTTTCATCCTTCACAATTTTTAATCCTGACTGTGGAACCTATGAATAAAGGATTATCAGGTATCCATGAGCCAGTTTTAATGAGCACTATCTAACTGCACTTTCCGTCTATCACTCATTCAGTCTTAAGGGTAACACTTATTGTTGTGATCACTGTTAGTCCCATTTGTGTTTGTCCTTGTTCTTTTTGTGTTTTGTGTTTCCACCTCCCTATGCTCCGCCCCCTGCGTAACTACGCGGGGCGTTTTGTAAGCAGACCCGATGATGAAGCATGTCACACAAATTTGTGTGTGAGTGAGGGCAGTTTTTCAAAACTTATACATGTGTCACAGCCTTTTCCTCGATCTTTATTGGGTTTAGTCCTCCCCACCCCTTGATGTGTTTACATGTGATGATTAGGGAGTTCGGGTGGTGGAGTTTGGTTGTTGACCCTCTTTCCTTCTTTGTAAAAAATGACAGTTAGGAATTAGCATTTAAAAAAAACCTTAGACATTCACTTAAAAAAACCAAAGCTTTCAGGGGGGTTATAGTTAGGTGGACATTTCACTCTACAAAGCCATTGAAATTCCTCTGTTATAGTGAGTTGTACTAACTATGACTTGCGCGCCCGCAATCCACTGCTGATGATGTCACATATTACATCATTCATGACATGGTCAGTGACATCACTGATGACATCACTGATGACATCTCAAATGACATCACTGATGACATCACTGATAACATTATCCACGTGACAATCTGATACACCTCATCATACACTAGTATAACCTTTCAACACTGGAGTACCATATTTCAAACCATTGACACACCAATACAATTTTCTAAAAACACACTCAGTGATTCCTAGGTCTATACACACATCTAAACACTTACCTATAGATTCACTCCTACATGCTGACAAAGATCAATAGAACACTAACAAATATACTTATACACCTACATCAACATTACACACCAGCATACACCCTAGTCACCTATACAGTCATCCTACTCACATATACAAACAATTATTCATACTTACATTTACTCAGTAACACACTTATACAAACACCACTTCATTTAGTCTCATAGATAGCAACTCATACTAAGTGTGTTATAAAATCACTATTACAATATACAGTTATTCATACAGTCACTCATACAATAACTGAGTCTTATGTATACTTATTTATATACAACAAATGTCATATACACTGCCTTTTATTTTTCTAGTTTGTTGGACATGTACCATTGAGAGATATATTTGCTCATCACCACACCCACAGATCAAGGAAAAGAGGATATCGATATTGACACGAACAGAAATTCTGATTCCAAAACCAAAACAATCGACAGAAGCACACAATACTGAGACAGAACAATCAGCTCCCAAACTAATACTATCATATAGCAAGGAATCTCACAAAACACATCAAAGTGTGCAAAAATACTGGCCCTTGTTACAGCAAGACCAAGATCTATCTAAGCTTATTAGCACAAGCCCACAAATTACTTTCAGAAAAGCAGCACCATCCATCAAAGACATAATAGTCCAAAGCCATTTCAGCCTGAAAGAAAAAACACAGAACTGGCTGGAAAAAAAAAGAATGGTTTTAAAAAATGCTACGTGTATAAAGCGTGCAAAATTGGTGTGATTAAAAAGAACATAAGAGATTCCGGAGGGAAGATTGATTCAAATTAATCAAAAAAATCATGTGCTCTACTAAATTTGTGATCTATGCCATTCAATGCAATCGTGGAATTCTCTATATAAGTGGCACCATTTGCTTGCTAAAGAAGAGAATTTTGGAACTCATAAGGGCAGTAAAGAATAAAGACCTTACTTATGCAACAGCAAAACATCTATTGACATGCCAAGGTGGAGACTGGCAAAATATGAGCTAATTTGCTATAGACACTGTGGAACAACATGAAAGAATGGGAGATCAGAAGAGGAACTGCAACAACTTGAGTCCAAATACATAATAAGATTATGGTTAAAAGCCCGAGAGGCATGAACTTTGATGAGGAACTATATGTTCACTTACAATAAAAGAACAGTGAACAAGATGAACTATGTTCTAAAACAGTAATTACCCTAGAATAACGCTGAGAAACATATGTTGGATGCCATCAGGGGCATAAAATATATCAAATTATGGTACTAACTGCTTTGGCTTACTGCATAGGATGAGGGCACTAAATACTTGATGGCTTGATTGTTGTTTGTAATGACAAACCCCAAATGCTGTATACAAGATAATGATCATTATGTACTATACATATACGTGTACAAAATATGATTAGAAATGCCAACTGACTATTTAAACCAGACTGGTCGAAAATTGCAATAGCTATGTAATATTGCCAATAAAATTATCAGCATGTTCAACTTTTATACTGTGTAATATGGAATCATAAAAGCTTGGGGAATGTAAACTGACAAACTCTGCATTCTATGCTGTGAAATGAAAGTAGCACCGCGCTAATTATTTGAAGTAAGCCAATGTCTGCCAAAAAGTAATATTGTGAAAGTACATGTCCCAGAATTAATGGGAGTGACGTGTACACAGGAAATGAAATAATAACCTACTGTGACCAAGGCCGTAAGGCTGAAACGCGTCGGTGTGTCAGACTTAGGCTCTGTTGAATAAAATCTAAAGACAAAGTTCGCGGACACTTTGGGTTCTGCTGGAGAGGAAGGAAGTGGTTTAGTCCAGGGCCTTCCCTTCGATTCCGGCATTGTGTAGGCGTGTGCGTAGGGTGCAGTGGCAGACTGTGCCGAAGGCGGCTGACAGGTCCAGGAGGATGAGGGCTGCTGTTTCTCCGTTGTCTAGCAGGGTCCTGATGTCATCTGTGGCGGCGATGAGGGAGGTTTTGGTGCAGTGATTGCTGCAAAAGCCCGACTGGGATGAGTCCAGGATGTTGTTGTCTTCGAGGTAGCGGGTCAGCTGTTTGTTGACAATTTTCTCGGTGACCTTAGCTGGAAATGGGAACAGGGAGATGGGCCAGAAGTTCTTCAGGTCCTTGGGGTCCGCCTTGGGTGTCTTGAGTAAGGCGTTGATCTTGGTGAGTTTCCAGCTTTCCGGGAAGGTTGATGTCTCGAAGGAGATGTTGATGGCCTTGCTGAGATGGGGTGCGATGGATGCGCTGGCTGTCTTGAAGATGTGGTGGGGTGTAGCGGTGAGCCGGAGTGGATGGTCTTCATGATATCGCTGGTGTCCTTGTCGCTGACGCTTGTCCAGGAGAGTAGCTGGTTGGTGCGTGTGGTGGTGGTGAGGGCGGTGGTCGTCGGGGTGATCGTGGCATTGAAGCTGTCGTGGATGTCGGTGATCTTGCAGTGGAAGAAGGTAGCAAGTGAGGCGCATAGGTCTTGCGACGGCGGGATGGCGTTGGAGCTGAGGTTGGAGAGTTCCTTCACGATGTTGAAGAGCTCCTTGCTATTGTGTGCGTTGTTGTCTAGGTGGTCCTTGAATGAGGCCCTCTTGGCGGCTCTAATGAGTTGGTGATGTCTGCGGGTGGTGTTCTTGTGGGCGGTGTGGCTGTCATTCGCGGAGCAAGTTCTTCTCCAGTTTTCGGCATGTTCTTTTGGAGGCCTGGAGGTCTTCAGTGAACCAAGTGGCTTTCTTGCTGGTGTGGCTGTTAGAGGGTGTCTTGATTGGGTCGAGGGTGTTGGCGCAGTCGTCGATCCATTGTCTGAGGTTGAGGGTGGCGGTGTCGGGGACGGTGGTGTCAGCGGGTGGGTTCTGGGCAAGGGTGGTGGTGAGCTGACATCGGTGACTTTGCTCCAGCATCGTCGAGGCAGACGGTGGGTACAGTGGTGCTTGGTGGGCTTCCTGAAAGTGAAGTGGATGCTTTAGTGGTCGGTCCAGTGGGGTTCGATGGTGCGGTTGAAGGAGACGTGGGGGCTTGCTGTGAAGATGGGGCCGAGTGTGTGGCGGGTGGTGTGGGTGGGTGTTGTCACAAGCTGTCTGAGTCCGAGGTTGGCGAGGTTGTTAAGCAGGGTGGTGGAGTTGGTTTAATTGTTGTTCTCAAGATGAAAGTTCAGGTCTCCTAGGAGGATGCAGTCCATGGAGGCGAGGGCTTGCGTGCTGATGAAGTCTGTGATGGAGTTGCTGAACTGAGGTCGGGGTCAGGGGGGTCTGTAGATGAGGGTTCCTCTGAGGGTGGTGTTGGGATCGGTGTGGATCTGGAAGTGCATGTGTTCCGCGGACCTGAGGGTGTTGTCGGTGTTGGTCGATACTCTGAGGGTGTTCCTGTGGACAATGGCGAGTCCTCCTCCTGTCCTGTTGGTGCGGTCCCTGCGTGTGATCTTGTATCCTTCCGGAATGACAATGGCGATGTCGGGTGTGGAGGCAGGGTTCAGCCAGGTCTCTCGCAGGAAGGCGACGTCAGGGGAGGTAGAGTCGAGGAGGTCCCAGAGCTCGACGGCGTGTTTGCGGGCGGAGCAGGTGTTGAGGAGGATGCCTCTGAGGTAGTTGGGTTACTTTGAGGGCGGTGTGGGTGGCTGGATGCTGGAGAAGTTGCAGCTCCGGCAGGTGAATGGTCCTTGGATTTGCTTCGTAGTTGCCTGATAGCAGGTGTGTTCACGACCAGGGATGAGTGCGTGGAGGGTGCTGGTGTCATAGGTCAGTGGGGCGTCGTGGTGTCTCTGGGGTCCAGGAGTTCTGGCGCTGGGCGCGGTCCAGACACAGACGGACGCAGAGGTGCTCAACTTTGGCGCGCCCACTGCGTGCGTCCACTGCTTGACTGCGCAGCGGCCGGCATATGTCGGGGAGAGGGGAGGGACAATTGGCTGGGAGGCGGGAGCGGGGTGGGACACAGGATGGGAGGAGGAAGAAATGGAGAGAAAGAAGGCAGGGAGAGAGGGCAGACGGTAGCAGGTGAAAAAACACAGGCAAAAGCAAAAATATCAGAGCAGGCTGATAAGAGAATAAATATGAAGAATAATTACATTAAAAAGAATCATTACATTAAAAATGCAGCTGACACGGGCAGGAGCGGGCTGGGGGGAGGCTCAAACCCTGAAGTAGAGGGTTGGCTGGCCATAGGCAGAGCAGGTCGGCTCAGAGCTGTGGGAAGAGTGACCTCCGTAGGGAGAGTGACGTCCGTAGACCAATGTTTGTGGACTCATTTGCACTCCCCCACAGCGGCCGGTATATGGTCAACGTATCTCAATTCTTTTTCCAAGACACTGCCTCTGGAGGATACAATGGGACGCCACAGGGATTATTGGTGTCTTAATGGTTTTTGTGAAGGAGATAGAGAAGAGGTAGTTTGGGGAAGTCTTTCTTAAAAAAACAGTACTCTTCCCATACCAGCAAGCCCTTGTCTCTCCAATCTGTGAGGTTGTTCCACATATTGGTGATGCTCTTAGAGTACTTCTTTCTAATGGTGACAGTGTAAAACAGAGGGTTATTGAGACTGAGTTATCAATTGGCTTCAGTTATGTATATGTCTTCACTCAGAATAACTACGTTGCCCCCACTTGTCAGCAGGCCTGACGACAATGGAGCTGTCGGTAGCTAAGTTGGTTCCATTACCCGGAGCTCGCTCCCTGGACACACGGACCTGTTGTGCTCTCCCTTCTGTCCTAAGTACCCTCGGGAAGTTTTGGACGTACCCATCCTCCACTTCCACTCCCAATTTGAGGAACAGGATGCTTAGTTCTTAACCTCTTTTCTCTATGTACTTCAGAGTGGATGTCGCCACCACAACCCTGATTATCCCAGCAGCATATCAGCCCTGATGAGTCACATCTCCTTCATGGTGTGACGAAACGCGTGTCGGCTGGCTTTTATTTGCTGTACTGACCAACAATTGACTTATAAAAAACTTCTTCACCTACACAAACCTTTGTGCTTGATTTTGAACTTTTACGTACATTCCCTTTTGCATGTAATATTGCGTCCTGACACCAGGACTACTGATCTCATCGGCGTTTGCACAGGATCTGTGCTTCTTCTATTTTGGTCTAAGCCTCACTAAACCAGTGCAGGGGTGTTTTCCCATTTGGGTTTGTGTTCCCCTGTCCTGCATTGCACCGCGTGCCCACCGCACGAACTTCTCAACCAAGAGATCACACCACTTAGAGCGCCACTGCTTTCTGTTCTCCCAACTCAAACCCATTCTCTTTCAAAAAGGTAGCTAAGTTGGTGATTGCATTTTTCTGTGCTATTGTGAGGTTATAAGAGATGGGTGCCGATTGTTTGAACCATACTTTCTGTTTAAATTTTAACAGTTGATCAGATACAATGTCTTGAAAAGTGTCAATATTGCATGCGGCATATTGGGTAAAAACATGACCTTGGATCTGAACTTCGTGTTGGCCACTTTGTCATAGTTTATTTCGAATTCCCTCAATGTCTGGTACATTTCATGATTACCACATTACTTCATTGCCTAGTTCATGTAATGTCATGAGGGTGTCAATATTAAGTTCTTCATTGGGAGTTAGGTTAAGACAAGGTTCTCTTCTTCTCAGTGTCCAAGGACTGCAGCACATCAGATCCATGCACTGAGACACTCTAAAATGGCCACCGTCTCTGTCTAGTCTACTGATGCTAACTGTAGATACAACAGTGCACATATGCACATTACTTATTCTATACTTTTGCTACCTATGATGCACATTTTGTATGTATGCATACTTAATCGCACTCAAAGATTGGCCACACATTATGAATAACTTGTGATTTAACACATTTACATTCGGCGGCCCAGGAAAAACAGCATTTACATCGCTTGACACAGATTATTGTGTCCTACCTCTGTTTTGACTATCTGTATGTATTGAGGCTCAACTGCACTTTTATTTTGTGTGATAAAGGCCGCTTGCCGGCCAAAGCGCGTCACGTTTGGTTTCTTTTTTTTTTTTTTTTTTTTTAGTTCTCTCTGTCGCCTTCTGTATTGACGTTCCTGAAACCGCCCCGGGGTCAATATCTGGCTAACAGAGATCTCCCAGAGGTGGGTTGTTTCCTTATCCAACTCCCCTGCCTTATGATGGAGTACCTCAGACTAGGGGAGGACAGGACCGACACAAACCTCTGGTATAATCATCGGACCGTTTACTTATTCGACCAGGCCTCCAGTTTTGACCATACATTCTCAGAGCTTTCAGCTCGACCAGCCACGTCCCTCCTGGCTATAACTACCACGTAGAAAATAAACTGTGAGAAAAAGTTGTTGATATTATACTCACAGGGTAAACCAAAAAATACTAGCCTAGGAGTACAGGAAATAGTTGTAGATAAGACCTCACCCAAGAAGCCAACTATCGCCCTCCAGTACTCCTGAATCTCGGGGCATTCTAAGAATATGTGCATGTCATCTGCTGCTGTAAGTTTACAACGGGGGCAGTGGTAGTTCTCCTGCGTTATCTTATGCAATTTAGCCAGGGTCCAATACACCCGATAGGCCGTAAACAAATGGTTCCGCCTTAAATTAGCTGGTTTAATTAATCTCTGGGATAAAGAGAAAGAATCTGACCAAATTTTACTGAACTCTTCGGGGTATTCAGCTATGGTATTATCCCAGAGGCTTATCAGTTCAAGATCTAGATTATCTTTTGCCTCTGTAAGCAATTTATACCAAAATGAAACTTCTCGATTCCAGCCCCCCCCCCCCCCTATGAATTGCATCAAGAATTCCAGTATCTTTTTCCCGCTGTAATGTCTGGCTTGACCACCATGCAGATAGTTGATAAAATTTAAATCTTGTCAGTGACCCGTTTGTAAGTAACATCAGGGAGTTCCAATCCATAAGGCCTGAGTCCACCCATAAGTCCCCCCATTGCTGTACTCCAGCTGCTCTCAAGGGCAGAGAAAGCTGGTCCTGGAGACTAAGCATGTGCGGGAAATCCGTTCCGCCCGCTGATTTTGCGGATTTTTGGTAAATCCGCGATCCGCGAACTCCCGCAAATGTACTGAAAATCCGCAAAATCCGCGAGCGGCGGATTTGGGGGGCAAAAGTTCAAGCCTGTTGAACTTTTAACTATGTTAGAATGGCGCAGGCAAGCTGCCAGCGCCATCCTAAAATAGTTACTAAGTTAGCTTCAACAGGAAGCACTAATAGATAAAATAAAGCAGGTGCTCGAGCACCTGCTTTATTTTATCTATTAGTGCTTCTGATGAAGCTAATTTAGTAACTATATTAGGATGGCGCTGGCAGCTTGCCGGCGCCATCCTAAAATAGTAACAGCAGCCCATAAATGTGAGTTTTGTCGAGGTTGGGCAGGTGTGCGTTCTCCCCATATCTATCGTAGGAAATTACCTATGATGCTTGATGGAGGCCTTTTCATTATTGACTTTCACGAGCTCAATCCCTGTACAGTTCCTGTGACCACGAGCTTCTCTGATCTGTGCCTGTCCTTTTATGCACACAAGAGGCATGTGAACTCGAGGGACCCCGGTGCTCTTCGGTGTGATGGCAAAGTTAATCAGCCCCCCCAAAAATGTGAGTTTTGTCGAGGCTGGGCAGGTGTGCGTTCTCCCCATATCTATCGTCGGAAATTACCTATGATGCTTGATGGAGGCCTTTGCATTATTGACTTTCACGAGCTCAATCCCTGTGCAGTTCCTGTGACCACGAGCTTCTCTGATCCGTGCCTGCCCTTTTGTGAACTCGAGGGACCCCTGTGCTCTTCGGTGTGATGGCAAAGTTAATCAGCCCCCCCAAAAATGTGAGTTTTGTCGAGGCTGGGCAGGTGTGCGTTCTCCCCATATCTATCGTCGGAAATTACCTATGATGCTTGATGGAGGCCTTTACATAATTGACTTTCACGAGCTCAATCCCTGTGCAGTTCCTGTGACCACGAGCTTCTCTGATCCGTGCCTGTCCTTTTATGCACACAAGAGGCATGTGAACTCGAGGGACCCCGGTGCTCTTCGGTGTGATGGCAAAGTTAATCAGCCCCCCCAAAAATGTGAGTTTTGTCGAGGCTGAGCAGGTGTGCGTTCTCCCCATATCTATTGTCGGAAATTACCTATGATGCTTGATGGAGGCCTTTGCATTATTGACTTTCACGAGCTCAATCCCTGTGCAGTTCCTGTGACCACGAGCTTCTCTGATCCGTGCCTGTCCTTTTGTGAACTCGAGGGACCCCTGTGCTCTTCGGTGTGATGGCAAAGTCAATCAGCCCCCCCAAAAATCTCAGTTTTGTCGAGGCTGGGCAGTTGTGCGTTCTCCCCATATCTATCGTCGGAAATTACCTATGATGCTTGATGGAGGCCTTTGCATTATTGACTTTCACGAGCTCAATCCCTGTGCAGTTCCTGTGACCACGAGCTTCTCTGATCCGTTTTCCCGCCCGGCCTGCCCTTTACCCACACAATCCGCAAAATCTGTGAATCCGCAAATTCGCAGATTTTGCGGATCGCGAATTCACAAATTCGCAAATTTGCAAATTCGCGAATTGCGAATTCGCAAAATTCGCCCATGCTTACTGGAGACATGCAGGTGTGCCCAGGGAATCCCAAATTGGAGTATATGTGTGGTAATAAGGAATTCCCAAGGCCTTCCGGATAAACCCCCAATTCCTGAGTGCAGTCTGCAAAATCTTCAGACGGACTTTCTTAAAGAATTTCTGGTAGCCAAACTTAAATAAAAAGAATTCTTGGCTATTTGGTAAATCATGTAATAAAGCCTGGAATAAATGGCCCTGTGAAGATGAATCTAATATGTTAGCGAGTAGCCTGAAGTTTTTAAAGTGGAAGGCATGGCAGTAGAATAATAAGTCTGGTAAAGCCAGACCCCCAATTTTTAGACCACTCCTTAATTTTTTCCAGGCTATCCTGGGAGATTTACAGGCCCAGATAAAAGAGCTGATCTTGCCCTGAAGGTTCGTGATTTCTTTCAACGGGAAAGATAGAGGGATGGAATTGTATAGAAAGGTCAGCTTAGGGAGTATAGACATTTTAATGAGATTAACTCGTCCATATATATTTAATGGTAGACTACCCCATCTTGTTAATGTTTTAATGATGTATTTTACAACAGTCTTCCATCTGATTTTCGGGATATTCTTTAATTCTTGAGTTAAATGAATTCCTAGATATCGCATTTTTTGTTTTACCCCCTGTATAGGAGTATTATTATTCCACCCCATTATCTCTGTCTTCTCCCTGTTGATCTGGTAACCTGACAGCCTTCCAAATTCCACAGCTTGGTTAAATAGCCTGGGTATAGCTTCTATATGATTAGAAGTGTATAAAAGAAGGTCGTCGGCGTATAGGGCAGATTTTAGCTCCATGTTTGCCATTCTAAAGGGTTGAATTACATTATCTTCTCTAATACCACAAACAAAAGGCTCCATATAAATGTCAAACAAAAGGGGAGACAGGGGGCAGCCCTCCCAGGTTCCTCGGGATATATTAAACCAATCAGATAGAGCCCCACTAACCAATACTTTTGCTAATGGGTTTTGATACAATGATTTGGTACCCTCTATAAAAACTGGGGGGAACCCAAACGCAACCATTGTGGCCCAGAGATATTTCCAATTGACCTGATCGAAAGCCTTGGCCGCGTCTATCGCGACCAAGGCTAACGGGAGGCCTTTATCTTCAGAGTAATCTATGGCTCCTATCACTTGAAAGGTTAATTCGTTCAGTTGTCTCCCCGGGATAAAGCCCCTTTGATCAGAGTGAATTATAGATTTTATTATCTTAGCAAGTCTGGTAGCTAAAATCCCGGAGTATAATTTCACATCCGAATTCAGAAGGGAAATTGACCTGTAGGATTCTATTTTCTTAAGGTCTTTATTGGGTTTTGCGATAAGCGTTATTGTAGCTTCAGCCCATGTAGGGGGGATATTGTGACCCTGGGATAGTAAGCAGTTGAAAAGTGTAGTAAGGACGGGCAACATTTGTTCTGTATAGTCTAAATAGACCTCAACCGGAAGCCCGTCTGAACCTGCGGCTTTACCCCGCTTCATTTTCTTTAATTGATTTAATACTTCTCCCTCCGTGATCTCACTTTCTAAATACCTCCTATCTAGGTCAAAAATTTGAGGTAAATTTCTCTGGGACAGCCAAGTCTCTATCTCTTCTGGCTTTGGGTTTTTGTCCTCAGTATAGAGACTTTGCATAAACCTCCTGGCTCCTTCTCTGATACCTCCATCTTCCACAATTGAGACCCCTGTCTCTCTCTGAATTAAGACTTTAATGTTGTTCCGATTTCTTTCCTCTCTAGATTTCCATGCTAGGAGGGCCCCACATTTTTCTCCATATTCAAACTTCTTTAATTTACTGGTCTCCCATTTTTCTTTTATGATTTTCTCGTCACTGATTTTGAATTGAAGTTATAGATCTGAAAGCTCCTTCTCTAATGCCGGGATCCTCTCGGGGTTTGAAGAGATGGCTCTTTGTAGCTCAGAGTCTTTTCTAGTTATGGCCTCTAGATCTTCCCGCCTTTTATTTTTTATAGCCTTTCTTTTATACGCCATTAGAGAACTCAAAACCCCTCTCAAAAAAGCCTTATAAGTTTCCCAAACGACCTGAGGGGTAGAGGAGCCTGTATTAATTGCAAAGAATTCGATAGTTTTTTCTCTTACTTCTCTTTTTTCCTGATCGCTAAGTAGCAATGTCCTCTCCAATGTCCATCTAGTATTTAAGGGACTCGAGCTCAATAGGAGAACCAGTTCCAAAACTGCATGGTCTGATATCCCGACGGGTATAAATGAAAGGGAACTAATATCTGAGAGAAGGTGTTGATCGACTAAGAAGTGGTCTATCCTTAAATAGTGTTTATACTTTTTGCTGTAAAATGTAAACCCCCTGGTAGAACCGTATTTCGTCCTCCATACATCTATCAAATTGAAGTCTTTCATCATACAGCCTAAGGTAGAAAGTGATTTAGTGGGAGCGTGATACTTAGCTTTGGAGGTTCTGTCTAGTATCTGATCAAAAACCAAGTTAAAATCACCCCCCAGGATCACTGGGCCCGTAGTCCCTAGTAAAGCTGCCGCTAACTTAAGTAGCGGGCCAGGGTTATCATCGTTAGGGCCATAATATACTGCATACGTATAAGGGATGTTATAAATGGATATGGCTGCCACCAACCATCTTCCTGTCTGATCCGTTTCGTATTTTTTCAGACATATCCCACTATTTGCCCGAATTATTATTGAAACCCCCCTAGTTGTTCCCATCTGCCTAGAGCATACAATTTCCTGCACCCACCTCAATTTCCCAAAAAGTGCGCTACAAGCATTTGCCTCTAGATGAGTTTCCTGAAGCATTATAAGATGCGCTTCTGAATTCCTTAAAAACTCACAAACCCGGGACTGCTTCCTTTTTTCCCCCATCCCATTCACGTTCCATGAGAGGGTTTTAAAATTATGTAACTTACTCATGACCCTTTTTTCCATATATGAGGATTTTTTTATCTTTCCCCCCCCTAGACCCTCCACCCAGTGCTCCAACCCCCCCTCCCCTCAGAGGAACCCCCCAACATACCAGACGATGACACCGCCTTTGGAACTCCAGGAGAAATGCCTCTGGCTGAATTCAAACTTTAACTAATCTTTAACAGAGAATAATTTGCCGTGACTTACTGTCCCACCTTTTTTTTTTTTCTTTTTTTTCTTCCCCTTTGATTGCATCCTTTATTCCTATAAACAATACAGTATGTCGCACCATGCTTTGAATCAACTTCTGTGTTATACGCTCACCTTATTTCCCCCCTTTTTTTTATTCATCTTATTTCTTTTTTTTTTTTATTTAGCACCCGGCTCGAATATAGACAGCTCTGCCTTCTCTTTCTTCACTTAATTTTCTTGGTTTTCTCTCATCCGATCTAAAAGATTATCTACCTCTTCGGGCTGTGAAAAACTGTATGTCTTGTTTTTCCACATAATTCTCAATAGAGAGGGGAACCTCATCTGCACATGGGCTCCTAGCGATCTCAACTCTGGCATTCTAGTGCCTAGCTCCCATTGTCGCTGTGCTGTTCTGGCTCCTAAATCTGATCTGATAAGATAGGGGTTTGCCCGATAGTGAAGATCTGACTTTGATAGACACCTTCCCAAAATCAGCTCCTTGACACTGAAGGTCTGGAATTTTACCAGTATCTTCCTAGGCGCTTTCCTGCCTGCGTGCCTCTTAAAAGGGTCTCTGTGTACTCTTTGTATTTCCGCCTCCAGGTCTATATCGGGGCGGTCCTTTAAGACCTCTTCCCTAAGAAGCCGGGAAACAAATCCCTTGATGTCCTCCAATTCCTCACCCTCTGGTATCTTTAAGATTCTCAAATTATTTCTTCGGGCCTGAGTTTCCAATCTCTCCACATCAGTTGCCAGAGATCTATTTTGTGCTCTCAAAATATCAATGTCTTTTGAGTTTCCTCGTATAGATTTACGTAAGGCTACAACTTCCGTTTCCAGCTTCCCAGTACGACAGATAACATCATCTAACTTGGACTCCAGTAGGTCAAACCTGTCGTGTATCGCCTTTTGATTGCTTTCTGATATCTCAAATTTAGACTTCAAGTCCCCCCTTAAAGACTGAAAAAGATGTCCCAACCTGTCACCATCCAACTCACTCAATTCTTCCGATCTTCGTCTTTGTGGTAACCCTGAATTGCGTTTTCTTCTTGAGTGACTGTCAGACTATTTGATGGAAGCTCAGCTGTTACTAAGGGTGTCTTAGGTCTAGTATCTTGTGGACCTGACACTTTATCATTGGCCTGAATACTGTGAGGAGGGAGGGGAGGAAGAGGAGGAAGGGAAGTGGAGGAGGGAGGAGGGAGGAGAGGGTGTAGAAGGTATGTTGGAGCTTGTTTGTTTTGGATGCTTTAATTGGACCTGCCGAGGCTCCAAATCATGTCTATGATTCAGGACCCCTGTAGCCCTATCCTCTTCGCCTCTTACCCGTACATTTGTCTGATCTGACTGTCCAGTATCCTCCAAATTAAATAGGCTCTCGAGGGGCCCGAAGCGATTTTTTAGGGGAACATAATATCGCTACCCTCTGTCTGTGTAGCTGGACTTGTTGACTGCTCCATGATTTTGAAAAAAGTTTTGAGGGAGGGAGTATTCTTCACCATCTGCTTGGCTGTATTAGACCCTTTAAGCTTTTTTACAGAGGTCGCCCTTTTGTTTCTCCCTTTGCAGGGGGTTAATGGCATGGGCCGCTCTCTCTCTTCAAAATCTAGAGCCCCTCCCGCCTTCAATTCCTGCCGGGATCTCAACTGATACCTGTTTTTCATTGGTGGGGGAGTGGTTCTATCTTTAAGCGATCTTGTTTTCAAGCTTGAGCCACCTGGAACAGTTACCACAGCTGGTTCAAAGAGCTCGGTTTGCCTCTGCTTTTGCCTTTGTGCTGTGACAGGCTTTAAGGTATTCTCCACAGTTTCTAAGACCCCCCCTCGCAGATGAACTTACCCGGGGCCTCTATCGATACTGGCTCCATAAAACCCTGCTTCAAAATAAACTCCAGGGGCTGTTTTAATGATAACCCCCCCTCTACCCCACACCTTACCGCAAGGGTTGGCTCATCCTGCTCTTCAGGCGAGGCGTGTAATATTCACTCACAAACTGGCCCTCTGAAGCGAAGCTGTGTGAGCACGAAGCTGGACTTGATCCATAGACTCCGCCGGCGTTCTCCCGGGCTCCGTTGTGCATGTGGTTCCTCACGCGTCATGCGGGTCTCGCCACGCGCAGGTCCTAGCGCCTCCTGCCGCCGCCGCCGCCGTTCAAGATGCCAGTGATCTTGCCGGTGATCTCGCAAAAAAGAAAGGGAGCAGTCTTAGTCTATTCGAGGGTGCTGCCAGGACGCCAAGCATCTGTAGCCTACCTTAGTAAGTGGGGACGCTCATCCTCTCGCTGTGGCGTTTTGGTGATTTCAGCCATCGGGAGTCTCCTGGAGCTGCCGCGACCGGCTCTCAGCCCGCCGCCATGTTCCTCTTCGTGGGCGTCAGAGGTAAGAGATCTAAAACACGCTCTTCTGTGCCTCTGTCCTGGTAAACACAAGATTAATACATTATCAGAAAATATCACAGTTTTTTTATGCAGAATTGATGCGGAGGAAACACATGACAAAGCATTACTCAGGTAGAGCTTAACAAGGGATGCAAGTTTGCTATCCAGGAATGCTTGTCCAACCCATGTGGTAGAAAACGTAGAAACAAAGACAACCTCAATCATACACCATTACCATAAAAAAACAGTACTTTGCAGTACTCCAACTATGTACTGATGCCACTAAGAAAAGCAGTGGCTAGGCAAATATATTGCCCAGAGTTATGAGAAAAGGAATTGAATTAGTCAAGATATTCCCAACAACTCCTTGGAAATAATGCAGCTAAAGGAATGCCAAAACCTCCTTGGGATATGACACACCACCACGCTTATTATTCCATGAGGCCGGTGCTCAACTGTGTACTCGTTCTACCCTGCATGAGCTAGAGATAACTCTCCAAAAGGGAAGAACTGTTTCCACACGAGAGATATTCCAGACAGTAACCAATAAACAGACATGGTTTGCAAGAACACAAGAACTCCACCACCACACAAACAGGATGGCGAATCCAGAAAAGAGAAACACACGATAGAGTTTCTGCTCATTGTCTCCCTGAAAGAGCCAGAGTCCCAACTCATCCAACAGGGGGTGGGGGGGACAGCATCAGAAATGATGAACACACCGTGACCCATAGCCACGGGGCAAGGCTCCAGCGTTCCAGGAAGTATAACAACAAGGGAATTTACTGTGGTGCGATACACCCATACAGACCTCCTTTCAACGAACCGCATCTCCGGGATAGGAACGAACGGCCCAGACTGTCATTACCGAAGAGTCTTTTTTCTCCGCTTCCGCTGACATAGCCAGGCCAGAACAGCGATTGTCCAGGGACTCATGGGAATCGTAGTTCTTTAACTTACTGGAATACGAGCATGCACTGGTCTCGGTCAGTGTTCTATGCGGAGCTGTTCACCTCCGATGCATTGAAACTGCTTGACACTGATTTCTGTGTCCTACCGCGGTTTTGACTTTCTGTATGTATTGAGGCTCAACTTCTCTTTTCTTTTGTGTGCTCAAGGTCGCTTGATTGCCGAAACGCGTCACGTTTGTTTCTGACGGAATAAATCATCTTGCTTAAAGCCTTGGTGTGGTCTCTGAGAGCGCGCATTATGGACTGTGTTTGGATTAGAATATCGGTTGCTCCGCCGGCTTGTGTGCCACCTCCCTTGTTACTCCGGCTTCCAGCACGAGCACTTGTTACATGGATATCTATATATATATATATATATATATATATATATATATATATATATATATATATATATATATATATATATATATATATATATATATATATATATATATATATATATATATACATTCACGTAAAAATTCATAGGTTTCAGGCCTTATATAGTTAGGAATTAGCATTTAAAAAACCATTGAAATTGCTCCTATATAGTTAGTTGTACTAACTAGATTTCGCGCACCCGCAATCCACTGCCGATGATGTCACATATTACATCATTCATGACATGGTCAGTGACATCACTGATGACATCTCAAATGACATCACTGATGACATCTCATTTGACATCACTGATCACATCACTGATGATATCATTCATGTGATAATACGATTCACCTCCTCACACTCTAATATAACCTTTGATACACCCAGTGTTAAATACAGACTACCATTCTTGAAACCATTGACACACCAATACCAGTTACTACATACGCACTCACTGATTCGAGGCAAATTTAAGGAAAATTACAGGCAGATCCCTCAATCGGCGCCAAAGTTATTCCCAATAGAATGTTCAGAATTTCCTATGGTAACTAGGTCCTAACTATAACTACCTACTGGCGACCGCCAGTAGGTAATACATATATATATATATATATATATATATATATATATATGTATATATATATATATGTATATATATATATATATATATATATATATATATATATATATATATATATATATATATATATATATATATATATATATATATATATATATATTACCTACAATTTTGCCAAGTTTGGTGGAAATCCATTCAGCCGTTCGGGCTAAAAGTGAGTCCAACCGCCCTATGGAAATTACCATGGGGAAAACACGTTTTGGGACCCCCCTTTTCTCTCGGCCCCCGCTTGACGAATCCCCCCCAAACTTTCTGGGAAGGAGCGGAGCGCAGCGAGGCAAATTTAAAGAAAATTACAGGCAGATTCCTCAACCGGCGCCAAAGTTATTCCCTATAGAATGTTGCGGATTTCCTATAGAAAACAATCCTAACTATAACTACCTACTGGCGAGTAGGTAATATAAATATATATATATATATTACCTACTCGCCAGTAGGTAGTTATAGTTAGGATTGTTTTCTATAGGAAATCCGCAACATTCTATAGGGAATAACTTTGGCGCCGGTTGAGGAATCTGCCTGTAATTTTCTTTAAATTTGCCTCGCTGCGCTCCGCTCCTTCCCAGAAAGTTTGGGGGGGATTCGTCAAGCGGGGGCCGAGAGAAAAGGGGGGTCCCAAAACGTGTTTTCCCCATGGTAATTTCCATAGGGCGGTTGGACTCACTTTTAGCCCGAACGGCTGAATGGATTTCCACCAAACTTGGCAAAATTGTAGGGACTGGTAGCCCGATGTGCCTTTGCTATGTCTCAAGATATGTGCTCCAGTGGATTTTGAGTAATTTAGGTTAAAATAAATATACATATCTGGGCAGAGCCTAACCACACATCTGATCTGATTGGCTGTCAGCACTTCATCCAAGAAGTGTTGGCAGCCATCTTGGGACCAATATACATGATAGCACCTCATTAAAAAGCATTGTAGTTAATAGAGGGTTTTAGGACTTTAGTTACATTACAAATCATTTGTTGATGGTACCATACTCATTTTAGGAATTGTGGTGTGTTCTAAGGTGATTTTACCATGTGAAAAAGCCTTCTGCTGTGATATCATGAATCATGTTTGAAAGAAAAAATATCTCATGATTTTCCCACAGTGGTTTGGAAGGGGATCTATAAGCTAAACTGAAAGCATATTTTCTGTAAATTCACATTATCTTTCTCAGTCATGTGAGAATGAAGTCTGACATTCTCAGTAAAACATGTACATCCAACAAGGACAGAGACTGTCAGTTGATTCCTTTGTGTTCTACTGCAGCCTCCTAGAGTGTTCTAAAGAACAACTAGAGCGCTAACAGTCCTACTTATTGCAAAGGTATAGCACACCTGAAGCCATCGTGATGGGAATAAAGTGGTAACTCTTAAAACATTTAATTTAAAAAAGGAACACAATGAGGGGGTATATTATGCCATAGAAAGTATTATTAGTGCTGCAGAAAGAAAAATTAGGGCACATTTTGAGTGACTTCTCAAATCCTCTTCTATTTCATTAAAAAATTCCGACATGCAGTCTCCCAAGATGGCCACCAGAGACAAAAGAGCCCAAATGTAGCCTAAATATCACCCAGATGTAGCCCAAGTATAGCCCAATGACAGAATGTCCCAGAGTGTTCTAAAGAGCAACTAGAGCGCTAACAGTCCTACTTATTAAAAAGGTATTGCACACCTGAAGCCATCTTGATTGGAATAAAGTGGTAACTCTTAAAACATTTAATTTAAAAAGGAACAAAATGAGGGGGTATATTTTGCCATAGAAAGTATGATTAGTGCTGCAGAAAGAAAAATTAGGGCACATTTTGAGTGACTTCTCAAATCCTCTTCAATTTCATTAAAACATTCTGACATACAGTCTCCCAAATTGGCCACCAGAGACAAAAGAGCCTAAATGTAGCCCAAATATCACCCAGATGTAGCCCAAGTATAGCCAAATGACAGAATGTCCCAGAGTGTTCTAAAGAACAACTAGAGCGCTAACAGCCTTACTTATGACAAAAGTATGGCACACCAGAAGCCATCTTGATTGGAATGAAGTGGTAAGTCTGAAAACATTTAATTTAAAAAGGAACAAAATGAGGGGGTTCATTTTGCCATAGAAAGTATGATTAGTCCTTCAGAAAGAAAAATGAGGGATCATTTTGAGTGACTTCTCAAATCCTCTTCTATTTCATTAAAAAAAATTCTGACATGCAGACTGAAACATGCACTTTGAATACCAGAAGCAGACTTCCCTGGTGAGCAGTAGCTTTACTACAGTGATCTAATGAGCAACTAGAGTGCTAACATTCAGAATTTATGGCAAATGTGTGACACATCTGACTACCTTCTTGATGGAACCAAAGTAAACAAGCATTGAAAATGCAATAGATCTCGCCCTCGTTTAAGTTAAAGCCATTCTGTTTGTAATGAGGTGGCTTTTTAGCTTTGCTTTTATTAGTGTTTTTTAAACTTTCATGTAAATAACATGCATCTGTATGCATATATGTATATGTATGCATGCATTTATATTTGTATTTATATAGATATACAGATTATATATGTGTATATATGTATGTATATATATATATATATATATACATACACATACATATATATAAATACATATGCATATATATGCAAATATATATGTGTATATGTGTGCGTGTAGAGAGAGGTAGAGAGGTAGAGGTGTAGAGGTAGAGAGGTAGAGGTAGAGAGGAAGCGGTAGAGAGGTAGAGACTAGTAGAGAGAGAAGTAGAGAGAGGTAGAGAGGTAGAGAGTAGAGAGTGAGTAATAGAGAGTAGAGAGTGAGTAGTAGAGAGTAGTAGAGAGCAGTAGAGAGAGTAGCAGAGAGTGAGTAGTAGAGAGTAGTAGAGTGAATAGTAGAGTGAGTAGTAGAGAGTAGTAGAGAGTGAGTAGTAGAGAGTGAGTAGTAGAGAGTAGTAGAGAGTAAGTAGTAGAGTGAGTAGTAGAGAGCAGTAGAGAGTGAGTAGTAGAGAGTAGTAAAGAGTGAGTAGTAGAGAGTAGTAGAGAGTGAGTAGTAGAGAGTGAGTAGTAGAGAGTAGTAGAGAGTGAGTAGCAGAGAGAGAGAATAGTAGAGAGTAGTAGAGAGTGAGTAGTAGAGTGAGTAGTAGAGACTAGTAGAGAGAGAGTAGTAGAGAGTGAGTAGTAGAGAGTAGTAGAGAGTGAGCAGTAGAGTGAGTAGTAGAGAGTGAGTAGTAGAGAGAGAGTAGAAGAGAGTGAGTAGTAGAGAGTAGTAGAGAGTGAGAAGTCGAGAGTGAGTAGTAGAGAGTGAGTAGTAAAGAGTGACTAGTTGAGAGAGAGTAGTAGAGAGTGATTAGTAGAGAGTAGTAGATAGTGAGTAGTAGGGAGTGAGTAGTAGAGAGAGAGTAGTAAAGAGTAGTAGAGTAGTAGAGAATCCAGCTGTTCTCAAGGCCAGAGAAAGCTGGTCCTGGAGACTAAGCATGTGCGGGAAATCCGTTCCGCCCGCGGATTTTGCGGATTTTCGGTAAATCCGCGATCCGCGAACTCCCGCAAATGTACTGAAAATCCGCAAAATCCGCGAGCGGCGGATTTGGGGGGCAAAAGTTCAAGCCTGTTGAACTTTTAACTATGTTAGGATGGCGCCGGCAAGCTGCCAGCGCCATCCTAAAATACTTACTAAGTTAGCTTCAACAGGAAGCACTAATAGATAAAATAAAGCAGGTGCTCGAGCACCTGCTTTATTTTATCTATTAGTGCTTCTGATGAAGCTAATTTAGTAACTATATTAGGATGGCGCTGGCAGCTTGCCGGCGCCATCCTAAAATAGTAACAGCAGCCCATAAATGTGAGTTTTGTCGAGGTTGGGCAGGTGTGCTTTCTCCCCATATCTATCGTAGGAAATTACCTATGATGCTTGATGGAGGCCTTTTCATTATTGACTTTCACGAGCTCAATCCCTGTGCAGTTCCTGTGACCACGAGCTTCTCTGATCTGTGCCTGTCCTTTTATGCACACAAGAGGCATGTGAACTCGAGGGACCCCGGTGCTCTTCGGTGTGATGGCAAAGTTAATCAGCCCCCCCAAAAATGTGAGTTTTGTCAAGGCTGGGCAGGTGTGCGTTCTCCCCATATCTATCGTCGGAAATTACGTATAATGCTTGATGGAGGCCTTTGCATTATTGACTTTCACGAGCTCAATCCCTGTGCAGTTCCTGTGACCACGAGCTTCTCTGATCCGTGCCTGTCCTTTTATGCACACAAGAGGCATGTGAACTCGAGGGACCCCGGTGCTCTTCGGTGTGATGGCAAAGTTAATCAGCCCCCCCAAAAATGTGAGTTTTGTCGAGGCTGAGCAGGTGTGCGTTCTCCCCATATCTATCGTCGGAAATTACCTATGATGCTTGATGGAGGCCTTTGCATTATTGACTTTCACGAGCTCAATCCCTGTGTAGTTCCTGTGACCACGAGCTTCTCTGATCCGTGCCTGTTCTTTTGTGAACTCGAGGGACCCCTGTGCTCTTCGGTGTGATGGCAAATTCAATCAGCCCCCCCCAAAAATCTCAGTTTTGTCGAGGCTGGGCAATTGTGCGTTCTCCCCATATCTATCGTCGGAAATTACCTATGATGCTTGATGGAGGCCTTTGCATTATTGACTTTCACGAGCTCAATCCCTGTGCAGTTCCTGTGACCACGAGCTTCTCTGATCCGTGCCTGTCCTTTTGTGAACTCGAGGGACCCCTGTGCTCTTCGGTGTGATGGCAAAGTTAATCAGCCCCCCCACAAATGTGAGTTTTGTCGAGGCTGGGCAGTTGTGCGTTCTCCACATATCGATCGTCGGAAATTACCTATGATGCTTGATGGAGGACTTTGCATTATTGACTTTCACAAGCTCAATCCCTGTGCAGATCCTGTGACCACAAGCTTCTCTGATCCGTGCCTGTCCTTTTATACACACAAGAGGCATGTGAACTCGCATATAAGCCTCGCCCGTTTGGCCCTGCCCCTCACACTCGCGATGTGCACCGTTTTCCCGCCCGGCCTGCCCTTTACCCACACAATCCGCAAAATCTGCGAATCCGCAAATTCGCGGATTTTGCGGATCGCGAATTCACAAATTCGCAAATTTGCAAATTCGCGAATTGCGAATTCGCAAAATTCGCCCATGCTTACTGGAGACATGCAGGTGTGCCCGGGGAATCCCAAATTGGAGTATATGTGTGGTAATAAGGAATTCCCAAGGCCTTCCGGATAAACCCCCAATTCCTGAGTGCAGTCTGCAAAATCTTCAGACAGACTTTCTTAAAGAATTTCTGGTAGCCAAACTTAAATAAAAAGAATTCTTGGCTATTTGGTAAATCATGTAATAAAGCCTGGAATAAATGGCCCTGTGAAGATGAATCTAATATGTTAGCGAGTAGCCTGAAGTTTTTAAAGTGGAAGTCATGGCAGTAGAGTAATAAGTCTGGTACAGCCAGACCCCCAATTTTTAGACCACTCCTTAATTTTTTCCAGGCTATCCTGGTAGATTTACAGGCCCAGATAAAAGAGCCGATCTTGCCCTGAAGGTTCGTGATTTCTTTCAACGGGAAAGATAGAGGGATGGAATTGTATAGAAAGGTCAGCTTAGGGAGTATAGACATTTTAATGAGATTAACTCGTCCATATATATTTAATGGTAGACTACCCCATCTTGTTAATGTTTTAATGATGTATTTTACAACAGTCTGCCAGCTGATTTTCGGGATATTCTTTAATTCTTGAGTTAAATGAATTCCTAGATATCGCATTTTTTGTTTTACCCCCTGTATAGGAGTATTATTATTCCACCCCATTATCTCTGTCTTCTCCCTGTTGATCTGGTAACCTGACAGCCTTCCAAATTCCTCAGCTTGGTTAAATAGCCTGGGTATAGCTTCTATATGATTAGAAGTGTATAAAAGAAGGTCGTCGGCGTATAGGGCAGATTTTAGCTCCATGTTTGCCATTCTAAAGGGTTGAATTACATTATCTTCTCTAATACCACAAACAAAAGGCTCCATATAAATGTCAAACAAAAGGGGAGACAGGGGGCCGCCCTCCCAGGTTCCTCGGGATATATTAAACCAATCAGATAGAGCCCCATTAAGCAATACTTTTGCTAATGGGTTTTGATACAATGATTTGGTACCCTCTATAAAAACTGGGGGGAACCCAAACGCAACCATTGTGGCCCAGAGATATTTCCAATTGACCTGATCGAAAGCCTTGGCCGCGTCTATCGCGACCAAGGCTAACGGGAGGCCTTTATCTTCAGCGTAATCTATGGATCCTATCACTTGAAAGGTTTATTCGTTCAGTTGTCACCCCGGGATAAACCCCCTTTGATCAGAGTGAATTATAGATTTTATTATCTTAGCAAGTCTGGTAGCTAAAATCCCGGAGTATAATTTCATATCTGAATTCAGAAGGGAAATTGGCCTGTAGGATTCTATTTTCTTAATGTCTTTATTGGGTTTTGCGATAAGGGTTATTGTAGCTTCAGCCCATGTAGGGGGGATATTGTGACCCCGGGATAGTAAGCAGTTGAAAAGTGTAGTAAGGAGGGCAACATTTGTTCTGTATAGTCTAAATAGACCTCAACCGCAAGCCCGTCTGAACCTGCGGCTTTACCCCGCTTCATTTTCTTTAATTGATTTAATACTTCTCCATCCGTGATCTCACTTTCTAAATACCTCCTATCTAGGTCAGAAATTTGAGGTAAATTTCTCTGGGACAGCCAAGTCTCTATCTCTTCTGGCTTTGGGTTTTTGTCCTCAGTATAGAGACTTTGCATAAACCTCCTGGCTTCTTCTCTGATACCTCCATCTTCCACAATTGAGACCCCTGTCTCTCTCTGAATTAAGACTTTAATGTTGTTCCTATTTCTTTCCTCTCTAGATTTCCATGCTAGGAGGGCCCCACATTTTTCTCCATATTCAAAGTTCTTTAATTTACTGGTCTCCCATTTTTCTTTTATGATTTTCTCGTCACTGATTTTGAATTGAAGTTGTAGATCTGAAAGCTCCTTCTCTAATGCCGGGATCCTCTCGGGGTTTGAAGAGATGGCTCTTTGTAGCTCAGAGTCTTTTCTAGTTATGGCCTCTAGATCTTCCCGCCTTTTATTTTTTATAGCCTTTCTTTTATACGCCATTAGAGAACTCAAAACCCCTCTCAAAAAAGCCTTATAAGTTTCCCAAACGACCTGAGGGGTAGAGGAGCCTGTATTAATTGCAAAGAATTCGATAGTTGTTTCTCTTACTTCTCTTTTTTCCTGATCGCTAAGTAGCAATGTCCTCTCCAATGTCCATCTAGTATTTAAGGGACTCGAGCTCAATAGGAGAACCAGTTCCAAAACTGCATGGTCTGATATCCCGACGGGTATAAATGAAAGGGAACTAATATCTGAGAGAAGGTGTTGATCGACTAAGAAGTGGTCTATCCTTGAATAGTGTTTATACTTTTTGCTGTAAAATGTAAACCCCCTGGTAGAACCGTATTTCGTCCTCCATATGTCTAACAAATTGAAGTCTTTCATCATACAGCCTAAGGTAGAAAGTGATTTAGTGGGAGCGTGATACTTAGCTTTGGAGGTTCTGTCTAGTATCTGATCAAAAACCAAGTTAAAATCACCCCCCAGGATCACTGGGCCCATAGTCCCTAGTAAAGCTGCCGCTAACTTAAGTAGCGGGCCAGGGTTATCATCGTTAGGGCCATAATATACTGCATACGTATAAGGGATGTTATAAATGGATATGGCTGCCACCAACCATCTTCCTGTCTGATCCGTTTCGTATTTTTTCAGACATATCCCACTATTTGCCCGAATTATTATTGAAACCCCCCTAGTTGTTCCCATCTGCCTAGAGCATACAATTTCCTGCACCCACCTCAATTTCCCAAAAAGTGCGCTACAAGCATTTGCCTCTAGATGAGTTTCCTGAAGCATTAAAAGATGCGCTTCTGAATTCCTTAAAAACTCACAAACCCGGGACTGCTTCCTTTTTTCCCCCATCCCATTCACGTTCCATGAGAGGGTTTTAAAATTATGTAACTTACTCATGACCCGGCTATTGTTTCCCGCCCGTCTAGAACCTTGTATAAATGAACTTTTTCCATATATGAGGATTTTTTTATCTTTCCCCCCCCTAGACCCTCCACCCAGTGCTCCAACCCCCCCTCCCCTCAGAGGAACCCCCCCCAACATACCAGACGATGACACCGCCTTTGGAACTCCAGGAGAAATGCCTCTGGCTGAATTCAAACTTTAACTAATCTTTAACAGAGAATAATTTGCCGTGACTTACTGTCCCACCTTTTTTTGTTTTTTGTTTTTTTTCTTCCCCTTTGATTGCATCCTTTATTCCTATAAACAATACAGTATGTCGCACCATGCTTTGAATCAACTTCTGTGTTATACGCTCATCTTATTTCTTTTTTTTTTTTTATTTAGCACACGGCTCGAATATAGACAGCTCTGCCTTCTCTTTCTTCACTTATTTTTCTTGGTTTTCTCTCATCCGATCTAAAAGACTATCTACCTCTTCGGGCTGTGAAAAACTGTATGTCTTGTTTTTCCACATAATTCTCAATAGAGAGGGGAACCTCATCTGCACATGGGCTCCTAGCGATCTCAACTCTGGCATTCTAGTGCCTAGCTCCCATTGTCGCTGTGCTGTTCTGGCTCCTAAATCTGATCTGATAAGATAGGGGTTTGCCCGATAGTGAAGATCTGACTTTGACAGACACCTTCCCAAAATCAGCTCCTTGACACTGAAGGTCTGGAATTTTACCAGTATCTTCCTAGGCGCTTTCCTGCCTGCGTGCCTCTTGAAAGGGTCTCTGTGTACTCTTTGTATTTCCGCCTCCAGGTCTATATCGGGGCGGTCCTTTAAGACCTCTTCCCTAAGAAGCCGGTAAACAAATTCCTTGATGTCCTCCAATTCCTCACCCTCTGGTATCTTTAAGATTCTCAAATTATTTCTTCGGGCCTGAGTTTCCAATCTCTCCACATCAGTTGCCAGAGATCTATTTTGTGCTCTCAAAATATCAATGTCTTTTGAGTTTCCTCGTATAGATTTACGTAAGGCTACAACTTCCATTTCCAGCTTCCCAGTACGACAGATAACATCATCTAACTTGGACTCCAGTAGGTCAAACCTGTCGTGTATCGCCTTTTGATTGCCTTCTGATATCTCAAATTTAGACTTCAAGTCCCCCCTTAAAGACTGAAAAAGATGTCCCAACCTGTCACCATCCAACTCACTCAATTCTTCCGATCTCCGTCTTGATCTAGGAATAGCAAGCTCTGGATTCTTGTCTTTGTGGTAACCCTGAATTGCGTCTTCTTCTTGAGTGACTGTCAGACTATTTGATGGAAGCTCAGCTGTTACTAAGGGTGTCTTAGGTCTAGTATCTTGTGGACCTGACACTTTATCATTGGCCTGAATACTGTGAGGAGGGAGGGGAGGAAGAGGAGGAAGGGAAGTGGAGGAGGGAGGAGAGGGTGAAGAAGGTATGTTGGAGCTTGTTTGTTGTGGATGCTTTAATTGGACCTGCTGAGGCTCCAAATCATGTCTATGATTCAGGACCCCTGTAGCCCTATCCTCTTCGCCTCTTACCTGTACATTTGTCTGATCTGACTGTCCAGTATCCTCCGAATTAAATAGGCTCTCGAGGGGCCCGAAGCGATTTTTTAGGGGAACATAATATGGCTACCCTCTGTCTGTGTAGCTGGACTTGTTGACTGCTCCATGATTTTGAAAAAAGTTTTGAGGGAGGGAGTATTCTTCACCATCTGCTTGGCTGTTTTAGACCCTTTAAGCTTTTTTACAGAGGTCGCCCTTTTGTTTTTCCCTTTGCAGGGGGTTAATGGCATGAGCCGCTCTCTCTCTTCAAAATCTAGAGCCCCTCCCGCCTTCAATTCCTTCCGGGATCTCAACTGATACCTGTTTTTCCTTGGTGGAGGAGTGGTTCTATCTTTAAGCGATCTTGTTTTCAAGCTTGAGCCACCTGGAACAGTTATCACAGCTGGTTTAAAGAGCTCGGTTTGCCTCTGCTTTTGCCTTTGTGCTGTGACAGGCTTTAAGGTATTCTCCACAGTTCCTAAGACCCCCCCCTCGCAGATGATCTTACCCGGGGCCTCTATCGATACTGGCTCCATAAAACCCTGCTTCAAAATAAACTCCAGGGGCTGTTTTAATGATAACCCCCCCTCTACCCCACACCTTACCGCGAGGGTTGGCTCATCCTGCTCTTCAGGCGAGGCGTGTAATATTCACTCACAAACTGGCCCTCTGAAGCGAAGCTGTGTGAGCACGAAGCTGGACTTGATCCATAGACTCCGCCGGCGTTCTCCCGGGCTCCGTTGTGCATATGGTTCCTCACGCGTCATGTGGGTCTCGCCACGCGCAGGTCCTAGCGCCTCCTGCCGCCGCCGCCGCCGTTCAAGATGCCAGTGATCTTGCCGGTGATCTCGCAAAAAAGAAAGGGAGCAGTCTTAGTCTATTTGAGGGTGCTGCCAGGACGCCAAGCATCTGTAGCCTACCTTAGTAAGTGGGGACGCTCATCCTCTCGCTGTGGCGTTTTGGTGATTTCAGCCATCGGGAGTCTCCTGGAGCTGCCGCGACCGGCTCTCAGCCCGCCGCCATGTTCCTCTTCGTGGGCGTCAGAGGTAAGAGATCTAAAACACGCTCTTCTGTGCCTCTGTCCTGGTAAACACAAGATTAATACATTATCAGAAAATATCACAGTTTTTTTATGCAGAATTGATGCGGAGGAAACACATGACAAAGCATTACTCAGGTAGAGCTTAACAAGGGATGCAAGTTTGCTATCCAGGAATGCTTGTCCAACCCATGTGGTAGAAAACGTAGAAACAAAGACAACCTCAATCATACACCATTACCATAAAAAAACAGTACTTATCAGTACTCCAACTATGTACTGATGCCACTAAGAAAAGCAGTGGCTAGGCAAATATATTGCCCAGAGTTATGAGAAAAGGAATTGAATTAGTCAAGATATTCCCAATAACTCCTTGGAAATAATGCAGCTAAAGGAATCCCAATACCTCCTTGGGATATGACACACCACCACGCTTATTATTCCATGAGGCCGGTGCTCAACTGTGTACTCGTTCTACCCTGCATGAGCTAGAGATAACTCTCCAAAACGGAAGAACTGTTTCCACACGAGAGATATTCCAGACAGTAACCAATAAACAGACGTGGTTTGCAAGAACACAAGAACTCCACCACTACACAAACAGGATGGCGAATCCAGACAAGAGAAACACACGATAGAGTTTCTGCTCGTTGTCTCCCCTAAAGAGCCAGAGTCCCAACTCATCCAACGGGGGGTGGGGGGGACAGCATCAGAAATGATGAACACACCGTGACCCATAGCCACGGGGCAAGGCTCCAGCGTTCCAGGAAGTATAACAACAAGGGAATTTACTGTGGTGCGATACACCCATACGGACCTCCCTTCAACGAACCGCATCTCCGGGATAGGAACGAACGGCCCAGACTGTCATTACAGAAGAGTCTTTTTTCTCCGCTTCCGCTGACATAGCCAGGCCAGAACGGCGATTGTCCAGGGACTCATGGGAATCGTAGTTCTTTAACTTACTGGAATACGAGCATGCACTGGTCTCGGTCAGTGTTCTTTGCGGAGCTGTTCACCTCCGATGCATTGAAACTGCTTGACACTGATTTCTGTGTCCTACCGCGGTTTTGACTTTCTGTATGTATTGAGGCTCAACTTCTCTTTTCTTTTGTGTGCTCAAGGTCGCTTGATTGCCGAAACGCGTCACGTTTGGTTTCTGATGGAATAAATCATCTTGCTTAAAGCCTTGGTGTGGTCTCTGAGAGCGCGCATTATGGACTGTGTTTGGATTAGAATATCGATTGCTCCGCCAGCTTGTGTGCCACCTCCCTTGTTACTCCGGCTTCCAGCACGAGCACTTGTTACATGGATATCTAGCTATATATATATATCTATATATATATATATATATATATATATATATATATATATATATATATATATATACATTCACGTAAAAATTCATAGGTTTCAGGCCTTATATAGTTAGGAATTAGCATTTAAAAAACCATTGAAATTGCTCCTATATAGTTAGTTGTACTAACTAAATTTCGCGCACCCGCAATCCACTGCCGATGATGTCACATATTACATCATTCATGACATGGTCAGTGACATCACTGATGACATCTCAAATGACATCACTGATGACATCACTGATGACATCTCATTTGACATCACTGATCACATCACTGATGATATCATTCATGTGATAATACGATTCACCTCCTCACACTCTAATATAACCTTTGATACACCCGGTGTTAAATACAGACTACCATTCTTGAAACCATTGACACACCAATACCAGTTACTACTTACGCACTCACTGATTCGAGGCAAATTTAAGGAAAATTACAGGCAGATCCCTCAATCGGCGCCAAAGTTATTCCCAATAGAATGTTCAGAATTTCCTATGGTAACTAGGTCCTAACTATAACTACCTACTGGCGACCGCCAGTAGGTAATATATATATATATATATATATATATATATATATATATATATATATATATATATATATATATATATATATATATATATATATATATATATATATATATATATATATATATATATATATATATTTATATTACCTACTGGCGGTCGCCAGAAGGTAGTTATAGTTAGGATTGTTTTCTACAGGAAATCCACAACATTCTATTGGGAATAACTTTGGAGCCGGTTGAGGAATCTGCCTGTAATTTTCCTTAAATTTGCCTCGCTGCGCTCCGCTCCTACCCAGAAAGTTTGGGGGGGATTCGTCAAGCGGGGGCCGAGAGAAAAGGGCGGTCCCAAAACGTGTTTTCCCCATGTTAATTTCCATAGGGCGGTTGGACTCAGTTTTAGCCCGAACGGCTGAATGGATTTCCACCAAACTTGGCAAAATTGTAGGGACTGGTAGCCCAATGTGCCTTTGCTATGTCTCAAGATATGTGCTCAAGTGGATTTTGAGTAATTTAGGTTAAAAAAAATATATATATCTGGGCAGAGCCTAACCACACATCTGATCTGATTGGCTGTCAGCACTTCATCCAAGAAGTGTTGGCAGCCATCTTGGGACCAATATACATGATAGCACCTCATTAAAAAGCATTGTAGTTAATAGAGGGTTTTAGGACTTTAGTTACATTATAAATCATTTGTTGATGGTACCATACTCATTTTAGGAATTGTGGTGTGTTCTAAGGTGATTTTACCATGTGAAAAAGCCTTCTGCTGTGATATCATGAATCATGTTTGAAAGAAAACTAATATCTCATGATTTTCCCACAGTGGTTTGGAAGGGATCTATAAGCTAAACTGAAAGCATATTTTCTGTAAATTCACATTATCTTTCTCAGTCATGCGAGAATGAAGTCTGACATTCTCAGTAAAACATATACATCAAACAAGGACAGAGACTGTCAGTTGATTCCTTTGTGTTCTACTGCAGCCTCCCAGAGTGTTCTAAAGAACAACTAGAGCGCTAACAGTCCTACTTATTGCAAAGGTACAGCACACCTGAAGCCATCGTGATGAGAATAAAGTGGTAACTCTTAAAACATTTAATTTAAAAAGGAACACAATGAGGGGGTATATTATGCCATAGAAAGTATTATTAGTGCTGCAGAAAGAAAAATTAGGGCACATTTTGAGTGACTTCTCAAATCCTCTTCAATTTCATTAAAACATTCTGACATACAGTCTCCCAAATTGGCCACCAGAGACAAAAGAGCCTAAATGTAGCCCAAATATCACCCAGATGTAGCCCAAGTATAGCCAAATGACAGAATGTCCCAGAGTGTTCTAAAGAACAACTAGAGCACTAACAGTCTTACTTATGACAAAAGTATGGCACACCAGAAGCCATCTTGATTGGAATGAAGTGGTAAGTCTGAAAACATTTAATTTAAAAAGGAACAAAATGAGGGGGTTCATTTTGCCATAGAAAGTATGATTAGTGCTTCAGAAAGAAAAATGAGGGATCATTTTGAGTGACTTCTCAAATCCTCTTCTATTTCATTAAAAAAAATTCTGACATGCAGACTGAAACATGCACTTTGAATACCAGAAGCAGACTTACCTGGTGAGCAGTAGCTTTACTACAGTGATCTAATGAGCAACTAGAGTGCTAACATTCAGAATTTATGGCAAATGTGTGACACATCTGAATACCTTCTTGATGGAACCAAAGTAAACAAGCATTGAAAATGCAATAGATCTCGCCCTCGTTTAAGTTAAAGCCATTCTGTTTGTAATGAGGTGGCTTTTTAGCTTTGCTTTTATTGGTGTTTTTTAAACTTTCATGTAACTAACATGCATCTGTATGCATATATGTATATGTATGCATGCATTTATATTTGTATTTATATAGATATACAGATTATATATGTTTATATATGTATGTATATATATATATATACATACACATACATATATATAAATACATATGTGTGCGTGTAGAGAGAGGTAGAGAGGTAGAGGTGTAGAGGTAGAGAGGTAGAGGTAGAGAGGAAGCGTTAGAGAGGTAGAGACTAGTAGAGAGAGAAGTAGAGAGAGGTAGAGAGGTAGAGAGTAGAAGAGGTAGAGAGTAGAGAGTGAGTAGTAGAGAGTAGTAGAGAGCAGTGAGAGAGTAGCAGAGAGTGAGTAGTAGAGAGTAGTAGAGTGAATAGTAGAGTGAGTAGTAGAGAGTAGTAGAGAGTGAGAAGTAGAGAGTAAGTAGTAGAGAGTAGTAGAGAGTAAGTAGTAGAGGGAGTAGTAGAGAGCAGTAGAGAGTGAGTAGTAGAGAGTAGTAAAGAGCGAGTAGTAGAGAGTAGTAGAGAGTGAGTAGTAGAGAGTGAGTAGTAGAGAGTAGTAGAGAGTGAGTAGCAGAGAGAGAGAATAGTAGAGAGTAGTAGAGAGTGAGTAGTAGAGTGAGTAGTAGAGACTAGTAGAGAGAGAGTAGTAGAGAGTGAGTAGTAGAGAGTAGTAGAGAGTGAGTAGTGGAGTGAGTAGTAGAGAGTGAGTAGTAGAGAGAGAGTAGAAGAGAGTGAGTAGTAGAGAGTAGTCGAGAGTGAGAAGTCGAGAGTGAGCAGTAGAGAGTGAGTAGTAAAGAGTGACTAGTTGAGAGAGAGAAGTAGAGAGTGAGTAGTAGAGAGTAGTAGATAGTGAGTAGTAGGGAGTGAGTAGTAGAGAGAGAGTAGTAAAGAGTAGTAGAGTAGTAGAGAATGAGAAGTAGAGAGTGAGTATTTGAGAGTAGTGGAGTAGGAGAGAGTAAGTAGTAGAGAGTAGTGGAGAATATTCCAAAGTTTGGCACAGCACCACTTGCACAATAAGTCCAATCAAATCATATCACTTAGAGTCCTTATTGAAGCTCTGAATCTTGGTGTATATTCAAATGCTTTTATTTTCCTTAAGTTTATGTACCACAGCCAGCCGAAACGTTTCGTTTTGTACAGCAGAACTTCTTCATGGCGTTCTTATTTCCTTCAAGTTATGTCGGTATCCTGTTGTCATATAACTAGATATTTCTTCCAAATGTTAGACGAGACGTAAGTACATTCTTATTCAAAGTGACTAGGTATCAATTTTACCCACACAATTCGGGCAGACTTGAGTAATTTAAAGCATCCTCAAAGTCAGTCTTACAAAAATTCCAAAGTATAGGACATGATAATCCAAATCCAAATGTTTCTCAAGAAAAGTCATTTTCAATCGTTCGGAATATCAGTGTTTGGGCAGATATGACCCAGGGACCCCCAGTATGCAAGGGGAATTAGTCTCCCCTCTGCAAACGCGGCAGTGGCCTGCGTTGCTGAGAGGTGTAAAAAGGGGCATAGCCTCATTACACCTCTGTGCAATGCAGCCCCCTGGCGCACACTGGAGGTTCCAGGTGGGCTAGTATCCCCCCAGGGACCACTAGTATGCAAGGGGAATTAGTTCCCCCTCTTCAAACATGCACGGGGGATGCGTTGCAGAGAGGTGTAAAAAAGGGTGTGGCCTCATTACACCTCTCTGCAATGCAGCCCCCTGGTGCATACTGGAGGCTCCTGGTGGGGAGTTGGCCCCCAGGGACCCCCAGTATGCAAGGGGAATTAGTTCCCCCTCTGCAAACAGAGCAGGGGGCTGCGTTGCAGAGAGGTGTAACAAGGGGCATAGCCTCATTACACCTCTGCAATGCAGCCCCCTGGCGCATACTGGAGTCTCCAGGTGGGCTAGTTGGCCCCCAGGGGCCCCCAGTATGCAAGGGGAATTAGTTCCCCCTCTTCAAACATGCACAGGGGCTGCGTTGCAGAGAGGTGTAAAAAGGGGCGTGGCTTCATTACACCGGAATCTCCAGTATGCAGTCCCCTGGCGCATACTGGAGATTCCTGGTGGGCTTTCAGGTCTTATATAGTTAGGAATTAGCATTAAAAAAACCTTTGAAATTCACTGAAAAAAACATAGGTTTCAGGCCTTTTATAGTTAGGAATTAGCATTTAAAAAACCTATGAAATTCACTGAAAAAACCGTACGTTTCACACCAGTTATAGTTAGGAATTAGCATTTAAAAAACCTATTAAATTCACTGAAAAAAACATAGGTTTGACACCAGTTATAGTTAGCTGGAAATTTTACTGACATAAAACCATTGAAATTCCCACGTTATAGTTAGTTGGACTCACTATAACTTGCGCGCCTGCAATGCACTGCTGATGACGTCACATATTACATCACTCATGACATGGTCAGTGACATCACTCATGACATCACTGATGACACCACCCTTGTGACAGACTGACAGACCTCTTTTCAGTGTAATGTAACCCTTGAAACACATATTCAAAAATAGAAACTAAAATTTTCAATAAAATAGAGATACCCATACTAGTTACAACAACCAATTCAGTAATACCACCATCTATATACACATCCACTCATTCACCAACAGTTCTATATAGTCACTCATACATATATTCACTCATCTTATGTAGTGAAACACCTATACATCCTGTTACACACCGACAGTCATCCAAAAGTTACTCACACACATAATCACACATGCAAATAAACTATTGAACAGCCATTTATTTGCATATACAGCTATACACACACTACCACCTTACTTCTAAGGAAACTTACACATACTTACTCTCTTAAACAATCACTTATAGAAACACATACTTATTTAAACAAGAACTCTTTCAATCTCTCACTCTCACATATACTCACTTATATACATCAATACTCACAGATACTAGATTAAAACATATGTAGTTACTGATAAAGACACTAGTGAGACAGTCATTCACTCACTAACACACACATATACACACTCATCCACCCTTACAATCCTACACATATGGTGTCTTCAAAACACATACAAACAGTGAGTCAGTCACCAACCCATGCAGCCACTTATACACAAAGTGAAACACTGATACATATATTCCAATATTTAAAAGTTACTCGCTAATATATGTATTCACTAAGAACCGAGGCACAAGATGGCTGCCAACACTTCCTAGTTTGAAGTGTTGACAGACAATTAGAATGCAGCTCGTGATCAGCAGGGTGCGCGGATCATCCGTGCCTCTATTTATTGATACTTTCCTTTTTTGAATTTCCCAGCAACTACTGAATGGATATACACCATTTAAGAAAAAGAGTGCTTTTTGAACTAAGCATTACCTTTCTGCCAAATGTGGTGTAATTCCCTTCAGCAGTTCGAGCTGTAACCGTGTCTAAAGTTTCCTATGGGAAATTGATTTTTTCACCTCTTTTTCTTGAATTTCCCAGAAATTACTGTATGAATTTACACCATTCAACAAAAAGAGTTATTTCTGAAACAATGGCTACCTTTGTGCCAAGTTTGGTGTAATTCTGTTCAGCAATTTGGGCTGCAGCCGTGTCTAAAGTTTTCTATGGGAATTAACATGAAGAAAACCCTTTTTTCCTGCCCCCCGCATGCCGAATCACCCTGAAACTTTCAAGGTAGGTGCTGACCGCGGCGCCCCACTAGTTTTTAAAATTTTGTGAAGATTCGTCAACCGGCGTCAAAGTTGTTGGGAAAAAAAACGTTTTTTGAATAGAAACAAGGTACTAACTATAACTAACCACTGGCAACCGCCAGTAGGTAATATATATATATATATATATACTGGCAGTTGCAAGTAAGTATTTATAGTTAGGACCATGTTTCCACAGGAAAAGCGTTTTTTGACTTGCCTATAGTCGGGGTTGAGGAAAAAGGGGGCGTCAAAATAAGTGTGTTTCCCATTTTAAGATGTATCGGACCTTTAGTCAAACCAGCAGACTGAAGCACTGGACGGGGTTCACGTGGAACTCCACCATACCATAAAAGCATTAAAAAAAGAAATGGTTGCAAATTTGTAACATTCACAAACTTGCAGCATGAAAAATTAAAAAACACAAGTGCAGGTTCCCGTGCCTGTTTTCACAAGGCCCCCCGGATGTGCCAGGTCCTGGTGGGCATTTTCTAAAAAAGGAGGGGGACACACAAGGCAACCTTGCTAAGGTTTTTTGAGCCCAAGGCCCACAACTTACCCAGGGCTTGATTGATAAAAAAGTAGGGAGATGCATGGCCCCCCATTGGCTCTATGAGACGCGGGTACCACCTCCTCCCCCCAAGTCCGGGGAACTACCACCTCCCCAAGGCCAAATAACACAGATCCATTCTCTGCCCCAGGGACAATCACGTCACGGTCATGTACATTTTGGCAAGAATAGGAGAGGGACCATGCACTCCCCTCCTAGTCTGTGATCAGCCCAGATGACCACCACCTCCTGGGGCAAGATCCTGCTATGTCCTGGGGTGCCCACCCACGGGACATAGTTTTTTGCTTATGCTTAACAGGAGCTTTGACAGCTCCAACCAAGCATAAGCAAACACAATGGTTCCAGTGGGTTGGAGCAGTCAAAGTACTCCTGCCCACTGAAAGTGGAGGTGTTATCTCTTTCCCTGCTCACAGACATTCGGGCAGGGAAAGATATGAAACAGATATCTCCCACACATAGCGAACTGCCTTTACAGCAGCTCCCTCATTGCACCAGTAGCCCCATCCCACAGTAGGCAAAGAGGTCAGAAATCAACAGCAAGAGGCAGAATAAAAGTCAGAAATGCGTGTGTGCTAATACTGGAAGACTAATGCAGCCTGGCTAGGTTAAGGACTGCTATTATGCTGGATTACAAGTCCGTACTATTCTGAGATTACAAACTGTTCAATATATAGACATGTATATATAGACAGACAGACAGACTGACAGACAGACAGACAGACAGACAGACAGACAGACAGACAGACAGACAGACAGACAGACAGACAGATAGACAGATAGATAGATAGATAGATAGATAGATAGATAGATAGATAGATAGATAGATAGATAGATAGATAGATAGATAGATAGATAGATAGATAGATAGATAGATAGATAGATAGATAGATAGATAGATAGATAGATAGATAGATAGATAGATAGATAGATAGATAGATAGATAGATAGATAGATAGATAGATAGATAGATAGATAGATAGATAGACAGAAATGAAATGAAATGAAATTAAATGAATGAAATGAAAATGCATTTTGTAAAGCGCGAATAGTTGCCCGGAGGCGTCCAAGTGCTGAAGATTGCAAGATGGTCTAAGCAGCAGACCAATTGCCACAGAAAGAGAGAGGGGTTTATTTATTGAACAGGTGAGTTTTCAGATGCTTCCTGAAGGAGGTCAGAACTGGATTAGACCTCAATTGAAGGGGTAGGCTGTTCCACAGCTTAGCGGCATTCAGGGTAAAAGAGCGGCCTCCTGATCTAGCCCGGTTGACTTTGGGCACCGTAGCAAGGAACGCGCTAGCTGAGCGCAGCTGTCTGCTAGGGAGGTATGGGGTGATTAGGGGACGATTGATCAGAGGGCCAGTTGCCCAAAATGACTGGTGGGCGATACAAAGGGATTTAAACGTAATCCTGTCTCTAACAGGGAGCCAGTGCAATCTTGATAGTTCAGGTTTAGCGGAGGACCTATGAGGAATTTGAAGTAGGGTCCGGGCTGCACAATTTTGGATCACTTGCAACTTCCGCAATGTGAAGTCAGGAGCTCCCAAATAAAGTGAATTTCCGAAGTCCAGTCTAGAGTGGATCAGTCCCTGTACGACAATTTGCTTGGCTTGGAAAGGTAACAGGGGGAGAATCTTCCTCAACATTCTGATAATACCAAAACAGGGAGCAGACAACTTAACAGCCTGGTGGTCTAGCGTTAGGGATCTGTCCAACCAAATGCCCAAGCTCTTAATGGCATCCTTTGGGACTGGGGGGGGACCCAGGCAGGCCGGCCAGATGGAGCTCACCGAGAACGGGGCCGAGCGTCCCAGCGTCATAACCTCTGTCTTGTCCCCATTAAGTTTAAGACAAGACAGGGTCATCCAGCTGTTCACTTCGCTCAGACAGCCAGCCAAGTCTACCGTGGCCGTAGGGTCCTCAGCCCACGTCAGGGAGACCACCAACTGGGTATCGTCCGCGTAGGTAATGATCTTAATACCATATGGGCGGACGATATCTGCCAGTGGTCTCATATAGACATTAAACAACGTCGGGCTGAGCGAGGAGCCCTGCGGGACCCCACAGCCCAACGGTCTGCTGGCGGAGATGGTGTTTCCCTCAAAAACCTGGAAAGTTCTATTGGACAAGAAAGACCTGAGCCATTTCAACGCTCCCCCTTGGATCCTGATATCATGGAGACGCTGCAATAGGATCTCATGATTCACAGTGTCAAAAGCAGCACTCAGATCGAGGAGCATGACTGCCACCGATCCTCCCCGATCTAAGATGCCTCTTGTTTCTTCCAGAACTGACAACAGAGCCAATTCTGTCCCATGTTTGGGGCAAAAACCGGTTTGTGACGGGTCAAGCAGTTGATGATTTTCTAGAAAATTAGTTAAAAGGTTGTTAATATATTTTTCCAGTATCTTGCTGATCCAGGGGAGCAAGGAAATGGGACGGTAGTTGTTAAAATTATTCATGTCCATGTTGGGTTTCTTCACGAGCGCCCTGACCCTTGCCTGTTTCCATGCTGGTGGAACCGTGTTGGTGGAGATTGAAGCATTAAGTACCTCCAGCATGACAGGGAGGATAATGTGATTAACTGCCTTTAAGGAGCTCGGAGGAGCGGGGTCACTAGGAGAGCCCGATTTGACCTGCGCCATTAGCGTGGCCAGAAGGTCCAGGTGTAGCAAAGGAAACTCATCCAGTACAGGTGGCACAGACAGAGTGCTTTGGAGTTTTGATGCAAATCCGTTCATTAGTTCTGGAGAAATTAAGGAAACAAAAATTGTATATTTCATGCTATGGTTGATCCAGAAAGATGACAGATCTCACATTGAGATATAAATGTCTGTCAGCCTGTCACCACTTTGTTATATCTTGGTCTCTGAAGGAGAGTGCTACTCTCTTCTGCCTGTGTTCCATGTTGTAGAGAGTTGCATTACCTGCCAGAGTTCTTGAGTTGATGGGTGATGTATTTTCCTTAGTGGGGATTCTGAGAATGTTTATGTTGAAATGTTCCCGCTTACACAGGTTATCTTCACACCATTTCTGTTGTTCAGAGGTGAGAGATTGACTGTATTTTTGCTTAATATGAGTCCTGTCACACTACCCTGCTGCTCTTGGCGCTGTTCCATCCTGCTGTGAAGCGTCTGTGCGAGCGAGTCCTGCCAGCTACTCCCCACATCTGCGCTCATCTTCCCGCTGTGTGGTTTTACCTCCTGCTGACACAGAGCTCCTGTCTTCTGGGGGATATTTCCTTGGGCGGGTGGTTCCTGTGCAGGTGACTCTTTGCCACTGCTCTTCCTGAGCCTGTGCAATTCTATTTTTTTATGTTGCGCATGTGCGGCCTGTTGGCCTCTAGGTTCAACTCAAGCACGTAACCTAGCAACGCGTCTCTTCTGCATGTCAGCGTCGACACGCACGGCCATTTTGTTGCGTCTTTGATCCTAGTTTTCTGGCATAACCTAGCAACACCTATTTCAGTATGTCATCGCCGACACACGCTTTTTTTTTGTTTCTTTGGCGTCAACTTTACTTATTTTTACAGCGTATTTACTACATCTAATTTGCTGACACGCACGGCTTGGTAAAATTTTTATAATTTTTTTTTTTTCAGTCTTAACTTTTCTATTCTTGTGCGGCGCATCACTGTGATTCCCATACCTCATTTTCAAGCATATTTTCTTACAAAAATGTTGTCTTCACCAACATTTTCACCAATTCCTAATAGGCCTTGTTTGCGAAGTAGCGCTACACGTAGCTATGATGATATGATATGAAAAAAAGGATTTATATAGCACTCGTTCACCAACGGTTTCTTGGCGCTGGGGTAGGGAAGCGTGAACAGAAGGGGAGATGTGAGTTATTAATCATAAGCCTGGGAGAACAGCCAGGTTTTGAGGGATTTCCTGAACATGGGGTGGGACTCCATTAGATGTAGTGAGGGTGGCAGTGAGTTCCAGAACTGGGGTGCGAGGAACGTGAATCTCATCCCCCCGTGTTTCTTGCGCTTGAAGGCGAGGGGTGTCAGGAGATTTGAGTTTGCAGAGCGAAGGGTACAACGGGGGATGTAGCGCTGGACTCTGTTGGAGAAGAAGGCTGGCTCATGGGAAGAAAGAGCTCTGTGGGTCAGGCAGTCAATATTGAAGAGGGAGCGTTGCTCCACAGGGAGCCAGTGAAGGCCTTTGAGAAGAGGTTTGGAATGGTGCGACTTAGGTAGTCCGTGTACAAGTCTGGCTGCCTGGTTCTGAACCAGCTGAAGCCTCTGCAGCTGATAGGCGGGGATCCCGGCATACAAGAAGTTAGAATAGTCAATTCGTGATATTACTAAGGCCAGGGTAACCTGAACCAGGGCCTCAAAGGAGAGAAATTTGCTAACTTTTCTAATCCTGCGCAGGTGAAAGAAGCAGGATGAGACTGCGGACTTAACTTGGGTCTTAAGGGTGAGGTCACTGCTAATGGTGACCCCAAGGCTTTTGACTGTTTCAGCAGGGGTAGGTGGAAGGCCCAGGGTAGGTGGCCAGAAGCTAGGATTCCAATGGTTTGATGAAGGTCTGGTTAGTACTAGCTCAGTCTTGTCTGGATTTAATTTGAGTTGACTAGTGTTCATCCAGGTTCGAATGTACGTCAAGGTGGACTTAAAGGATTTGATTGCAGGAGGAGAGGAATTGATGGTGAAGACGAGCTTAATGTTGTCAGCGTAGTTGAAGATGGCTACGTCCCTCTTCCGCAGATCTGATATTAAAGGCCGGATGTAAAGGTTAAATAAAAGTGGGGAAAGGGAGGAACCCTGGGGGACACCGCAGGTAAGTTCCTTTTTTTCCGACATAAAGTCGGATAGGCGGACGGCTTGATGACGATTACTAAGAAAGGAGGAAATCCATTTTAATGGGATACCATGAATGCCGGCGCCTTCGACACGTTCGACCAGAAGTTTGTGGTCAACAGTGTCGAAGGCAGCCGTCAGATCAAGGAGGACAAGTAGGATCTACACCTGGTTTTTTCAAAGTGGGTCTTACTTCTGCCATTTTGAAGCAATTTGGAACAATCCCTGAGGACAGGGAGTTATTAAGAAGAGACAATGGGATTTCAGGTAGCTGGAGAAAAATCTCCCGAGCAATGTGGGGGGGGGGGGAGCAGCTATCTGTGGGAGAACCGGAACATACTTTTTTAATGAGAGATAAAAAGATCTCTTGTGTGATGGGCGGGAAAAAGTCAAATGAGGATGAATTGTGATATATCAGAGCGGGCTCCGGGGGGGAAGTGGTCGTGCGGATACTAGCTTTGATCATGGCTATTTTATCAAAGAAGTAGGTATTGAAGGAGTCACAAAGCTGTTGGCAGGGGGCTGGTTTGGTGGTGATCCGATCAGGTTTGGCAAGTTCGTCCACAATGGAAAACATGTCCTTTGCTTTGTTGTCGTCGCTGAGAACTTTTTGCGAAAAATAGTCGGCTTTTGCCTTCAGAATAGCAGCTTTGTATTCCTGCAAAGCCGTTACGAAGGAGGATTTCAATATGGGGCAATAGTTCTGTCTCCATTTTCGCTCTGATTGGCGCAGGGACAGTTTCATCTCTTTAATGTGTTGGGTGAACCAGCGTTGTGCTTCATGGGGTCTTTTATGATTTACGTTCCTGAGTGGAGCCAGGCTGTCTCTGCCTGTGGCCAGCCAGGCATTGCGATTGCCAGCCTGAGCATGAAGAGAGGGATGGGGGTCAAGGGGTAGGGGGCTGGGGGGTTTAGAAGTGGCTAGGAAGGAACAGAGTTCGGCAATGTCGACTTGGCTCCAATTCCTTGCCTTACTAATCCCTGAGTGAGGGGTTTTGGCACAGGGGGAATGGGGAGGGAAAAGGAGATGAGGAAATGATCTGACCAGGTGCATGGTGTGATCTGTAGATCTAGGATGTCCACATTTGCAGACCAGACCTGGTCAAGGATATGCCCTTTGGTGTGGGTGGCCAGCTTAATATGCTGTGTGAGATTCATCCCACTAAGTAGCTCTGTGAGGGCTATTGACGTTGGGCACTCGCGAGTGTCGCCTGGCCAAAATTTAAAATCGCCGATAACAAGAAGTTTGGCGAGTTCGGCTATAATGTTTCCAAAAGCTTGAGAAAAGGTAGGCATATAAACGGGGGGTCTGTACGTTACCACACACACAATTGGGGAGGTTCGAGAGTGAAGCTTAAACAGAAGGCAGTCTACCTGAGGGATTCTGGAGGAGGAAAGGGACGTAAATCTATGGGTTTTCAGGATTATGGCAGCAACTCCACCACCGGCCTTCGTCTCAGATCTGTTGGCTTAAAGGGCATAGTAGTTATTAGGGATGGCCGCCAACATATCTGGGGAGGATTCGTCATGTAACCAAGTTTCGGTAAGAAACAGGATGTCAGGTTTGTGGGAGTCTAACAGGAAGAAGATCTCTAATTGGTGCTTAACCATAGATCGAGTGTTGAGGTACCAGATGGCCAAGTTATTGCATGTCTGTGTTGTCCAATAGGGTGAGGCTGTGGGGAGGGACTCCCTATGGCTTTTAGACCGCGGGGGAAGGTCAGGTGGGGGGGTGATGGCGTGTGTAACCGTGGCTTTAGATACAAATAGTCTGTTTGCCTTCAGAATATTGCTGGTGTGTGGGGAAATGGCCTGGCGTACCCGTAATGACAGCAGTTTAGATCGGGGGTAGTACTGAGGAGTTTGGGCAGGGAGCGAGGCCCCGGTCGGTCGCGGACGGGCACAGACGGGCATGCCTTAGGCGCGCCAGCGGCGCGCCAGCGGCGTGTCCGCTGCGCGCGTCTGCTGCGCGATCGGTAGGACATAGGAAGATATAGGCAGCGGGCCCGCCCTAGTCGCGGGACACCGCCCCAACTGCAAACGAAGAGTTACTGCTGCCTGTGTCAGCCTGCACCCTCCACAACAATCGGGATAGTCCATGGCGGACCGGGGTGCAGGCGGCAGGAAGTGCAGGTGAGAGAGGCGATCTCACGAGTGGTGTGCAAATTAGCAGTCAATTTTACCACACAAATGCCTAAAAGTTACAATAAAGGTAAAAACGTTGTTTTTAAAAAGATCGTAGCTGGCGGAGGTTTAGGCTCAGACTCACGTCTTCTCTGATCTGTTATCACGTGTCTGAATGCGTGGAGCATGGTTCAGTAGATATAGGCAGCGGGCCCGCCCTAGTCGTGGGACTCTGCCCCCAACTGCAAACGAAGAGTTACTGCTGCCTGTGTCAGCCTTCTCCGATCTGTTATCACGCGTCTGTGATACTACGCGAGCTATGGAAACTGCGTAGTGCACTGTGCAAAATGCTGTTTGCCCTTATTGCACCGTGCCGGATGATTGTCCGCACAGTGCAATCAGTGCAAACTGCATCTTGCACAGTGCAAGCGGTCGTTTTCTGCCGCTCGAGTAGATCTCTACTCGAGGGGCAGCTTTCTCAACACAGACTGGTAGTTTCTCATCGTAAGCATACGCGACCACTCGCAATGAGAACCCTGAACCCCCGCATTGAAAATCTTGCCGGGAGGATTATTTTTCATGCTCGCGATCGCCAACTTGATGTTGCTAATCGGGAACGAGGAAAAAGTCTTGCCGGGATGTCATTTTCCTTGCTCGCGGTCGCCAACTTCACGTTGAGGACCGCGAGCAAGCAAAAATGACCACTGCACTACGCTACGCTACGCGTGTTTGCAGTGTGCTACGTGAAATTCACGTAGTGCGAAGCAGCGCAAACTTCGCAAACTACGCGAGCATAGTGTGGTGCTTTGCCCAGGGTTAAGTCCTACATTGTGGATCACGTTCATTCGAATACCTCTTTTCAAACATCTGTTTACTTACAGAAAAGTTGTCTCGACCGAAATAGTATGTTTACTTCCACATTGCGGATCACGGTGATTTGCACACCTTATTTCATCCTGTTTTAAAGAATTGTTTTGTTTACATTAAATCAATACTGAAACTTAAGCAGTTCTTTAAACTCATTGTAACTTGGCTTAGTTTTTTTCCCCTCATAATTTGTGCACAATGCAAATTGTTACACCACCACAATAATTTTTGGACAATCCTGGCGAGCCACCTGTGAGATGGAGATTAAGTTTGACACATTTGAGTCCGATTTGGGGGCAATGGGAGCATCAATATTTCGCACAGAAAGAAAAAAATTTATGCTAATACACTCTCTGGGGTTTGAGGACAGATCCATCATCAAACACTTGATGATGGATCTGTCCTCAGGATTGGAGGTGACAACGGTAATGAATATCAGGAGACTCCTATCAAGCAAAAAAATAGATTTGACAAGCAACCAAGTCTTATGGTTCTTAGTCATACGCTTTTTTAAGAGAAAGCAAAATGATGGGGAAGATGTTGATGCTTAAATCTCTGTCTTAAGAAGATTAGCTGCATATTGCTTATTTGAGGGATTCAATTATCAATTAATCTGCAATCAATTTGTTTGTCATTGTAGAGACAAACAAATCAGACAAAAATTATTAGCAATTGGTAATCCCTCATTAGAAGAAACCATCAAAGTAGCTAAAAGCATTGAAATCCCTACTGTTTCTCTAAAAGAACATGTAGACAAGCCTTCAGAGTCTATAGGTGCTGTTGGCGTAAGCAAACCTAAACAGAAGAATGTGCGTAGTAGTAATGGTGTCAATGTCGAATGTAAACCTGGTACTTCAAATTTGATTAACAGTGACATATGTTTGCGATCTGGGAATTCTTCACATCCCAAAGGTGGGAGATGTCCTGCAGTCAAGGTTACGTGCAATTATTGCAAAAAGGTTGGGCATTTTTCAAAGGTGTGTTTAAAACTCATGAATTCTAAAAAATCTGTTGTCTGTGCAATTGAGTTTGAAGAAGAATCAGACTCTACGGTTGTCTCTGTCATTATAGACAATTCTGTGTGTGGTCAGAGTGATACTAACGCAGTTGTGACTGGTGATCCTTCGAAGTGTGTAGACCCCATTACTGAGGTGTGTGTTGGTGGAAAATTACTTAAGCTTTTAGTTGATTTTGGAGCCAGGATCACCATGATTACCCAGAATTTATTTGAGGAAACCTGGAATGAAAGAACTTTAGCTTTGATAAAGCTGCTTAAAATTATGTCATGGGTTCTGGGGAGATTTGTGTTCGTCTTACGATGAGCTCAAGAGTTCCTGTCATTCCCAAAGGATTTCAAGAGTAAGTCATAAGTTTGTTTTCTTTTATTTTGTTGCATTTTTTATATACAAGAGAAGGGAAGGTGTGTTATATCTCAGTCTCTGAAGGAGAGTGCTGCTCTCTTGTGCCTATGTTCCAGGTTGTGGATAGTTGCATTCCCTGCCAGAGTTATTGGGGTGATGGGTGATGGCTATGTTGAAATGAGGATGCTTACCTAAAACTGGTAGAGCTTTAGTTTGGTGCTCCACAACTGTGTAGCTACTAAATAAACACTTCAACTTATGTTGGCTCCGAGCTGATTATTACACACTTCAACCAGGAATTAGTGTCAACCATCTCAGGACTCTGGGCTCAGTTCTGGATCCTAAAAAGGGGGTTGGGGAGGAGGAGGGTAGGAATACCCTGCCTCCTAGACCTGATGGTGGGCTCCCAGAGGGATCTCACCTGAGGTCAAAAAAGATTGTTGTAAAGAAATGTGCTGCAAATTCATAGATGATCTGCAAATCATAAGCATTTTTATTAAAAAGAAGTGTGTTCTCTACATTTGTTTTCAAACTGCCCAAGGTGCACCAGGGGAGGGTAGTGCAAGTGGTCTCTCTCCCTACTCATTACCTGGGGCCCAAAGTATTTTTTAGGGAGAGTGGGAAAAACAGCCCCCCCCGGCAATTTTTGACCCAGGGCTCTAATTATGTTGTAGGCAGAGGAGTGGCAAACAACTCCCTCCTGACCTACTTTCAGCTCGGGAACCAAAGTATTTTCCAGTAGAGGGGGCTCCGCTGCCCCCCCTGGGCCCTCTGGAGGCCTGGGGATCCCATCCCCAGGGCCGCCCACTAGCTATATACCAGGTGGCCCACCCCTAAACAAAGGTTTTCCTGCCCACACCAGCGCGGGCAGGAAAACCTGTGTCTACTCCTGCCTGATTGGAGCATTTTTAAAACTCCCACTAAATGGGAGCAAACACAAAGGGCCCAATTTAGATTTCAGCGTATGGGTTACTCTGTCACATCTGTGACAGAGATCATATTTGCCGAAATCTAAGTGCCATTATTTCCTATGGGATTTTTATTTCGGCGGAAGAGATATTCGTCATTGTTGTGACAGAGTAACCTGTCCACCAAAATCTAAATCAGACCCGAAGTCTGCTCCCAGCGGTCGGGAGCTTTAAAAATGCTCCCATCTCCTGGGAGCAGATTTATGATCTTTCTCCATGCCTGCACTGATTCGGGCAGGGAAACAGATCAAGACCTTATTTCCTCCCGGAGGGAGCAGCATAAATCGATGCTCCCTCAGGGTCGGAGCAATGCCGGCTCCAGCAGCATGTGGAGCGTCAGCTGGGGCTGCCGGGACCCTGGGGTGCCCCCAGGGACCCTGTCCCTCACGTCTGTTTTAATTTATCAAAGGGGAGGTGTGGGCCACCTGTCATCCATCCTTGAGCCTTATTAGGCCCGGGGCACCCATCCCGAGCTGTTTTCAGCCACATCCCACTGACCCGCACTACTTAAAGGTGGGGGCTTTTGTGCCCACTATGCACACCCACCATATACTCGCACCCTTGCAATGCACTCCTAATTACCCCACATAACTGGTAAATTTCAGCAGTTTTTAGAGTTTAAAATGTTTATATTGTTACTAAAGATTCCATCTAAGTATAACGCTACCTTAACTTGAATTAAAGTCATTTGCCCATTGATAATGATGTGAATACATCATTAAAGAACTTAGACAAATATATGAAGAATTAATTGATAAAAAGGTGGGAGCAAAAATCACTCCAAAAATATCAGGAAGCAGGTCATGCTATGTTATGTTAGGCGATTTGTATAGCGCATAGCTGTCCCTGTAAAAGGATGTCCCAGTGCTAAAAGTTGGAGAGAAGGTGGAAGAAATGATTCTGCTACTAAAACAGCCATCTCTTTACTGCCGTTCTGAACAGCAAGAGATTGGGGATGTTCCTAATAGAGAGAGGCATCAGGCAGAGACCAGTTGGTTTAGTTGGAAGGCAGCAAGATCATTTGAACAAATATGTATATCGGATCCTCGTCGTACTCCAGATGTAGATTCAGATCACCAATGATGGTAAAGTTGGCAAATTGCAATGCAAAGCTACAAACTACGCTGATAAGCTCTTTAAAAAAATGTTTGGACGACCAGGTGGGCAATAGATCAAAAGTCCAGAAAACGTAAAGTTGTACGATAGAGCTATTTTAATAATGGCTCTTTCACAGTCCCGAATAGGTGCTTGGTTGTAAATACAAGTGTACCAATCGTTATAGATTGCGGTGGCCGGCCTCTCTAATAACGTTCTTCATTACAAAAACCGGGGGCAGGGCCAAGGCAGGAATAATGACAGAGTCTAGAGAAAGCCAGTTAGAAAAAGAATATCTAAGGAGTGCTCAGACAATAAATCAAAGATTTCAGCATGTTCCTCATTGCCTGCGTGTAATGGTAGCTCCGAGCTTTAAAATTCCTATTCCAATGATGCTAAAAGTATGGGTAGAGAGTCACCTTGAGGCATCAACGACACTAGTTAAAATTCTCATAAAATATGCACAAATAGACTGTGTTACAGTTTTAAAGGAAATTGAGAATATTAATAAGGAATTGAATAACTCAGATTTAAAAGCTCCTATTGCTCAAATGCGCAATGAAATAAAAGAAAGGATAAAGAAACAAGAGGATACCATCAAAACAAGGAAAGCTTTTAAATTTGCTAGCGACAAAGCGAATGATGAGACTGGAAAGATCTTTACATTTTCAAGAAAATTTGATTCCGTCAAATGACAGCGACTTACCAATTCCAGCAAAGCAGAATTGGGAAATAGGGATAGCGGAATCGGTAAATTGGGAGAATGAACAACCGTAGGGATGAGATAGTCTCGGCGTCTACATCTGACCTCAGTTCAATAGTCAGCAAAATCGACTCTGAGCATGGGAATTTAGGGCTAGATGTAGGTAATCTAAAAATACTGATTCTAAAATACCGAATTTGACCGATTCGGTATTTTAGAATCGGTATTTGGGATGTAGGCTTAAATTCGGTAATTATTACAGATTCGGTAAAATTCGGTATCTGTCATTCGGACTTTACCGAATCGGTATTTACAGATTCGGTATTTACCAATTCGGTATTTCCCATTCATTCCTATGGGCCAAAAGGCCCATAGGAATGAATGGGAAATACCGAATCGGTAAATACCGAATCAGTAAATACCGAATTGGAAAGGGAAGAAAGTGAACCCTAGGAGTCAGCCAATCAGGTGCTACCACCCACCCCCTCCCAACCAGGAAGTGGCTAAATCCAGGCAGCTGGAAGTATTTAGAAGCTTCTGGAGGGGGAGAGCAAGCAGAGCTGAGTCACTGAGCCACAGGAAAACTTTTTTTGTGCTTTTAAAGTTTGATAATGGCAAGCAGCAGTGAAAAGGATCATCCAGAGATGGAGAGAAAAATTTAATTTAGCACCATGGAGCTGCAGGTCCTTGTGGAGGAGATGGTTAAAGAACACCAGAAATTGTTTGAAAAGCAGTCCCTGACTGTGGCTGAATCTGCAAAAATAAAGATTTGGCTGGAAATACAGACAAAGGTGAATGCTGTAGGAGTGACTCCAAGGGACATAGACAACCTGAAAAAGAGGAGGTATGACCTCAGGAGCATAACCAAGAAGAAAATAGAAGAGCTCCACAAAGAGGCAAACAAAACTGGAGGAGGAAAGAACCGTCACCCCCCCTGACTGAGTTGGTGGGGTCCACCATTGAACCAGAGAGCGTCTGTGGACTGGGAGATGCAGACAGCTCAGCCAGAGCTGCTCCCAGAAAAGGTAAGACGCATGCACAGCAATCACCCCCACCCCATCACCTTCCCTTGTCCCTATGTGGCAAAGTTTAACTCACTGCAGTAGAGGTAGTATTAGACAGGAGCAATGCATCATGGGACATGTAGTATTTGAAGGACCTACCATGCCATACAGCACAGTAATGAAGACGTTAGGCTAAACATATCAGTCATAATGAAGCTGAGGCAATATGTACAGTGTTTTAGTTAAAAAAATGTAATTGTAGAAGCAGTGAGACAGGAGCACAGAGCTGATGTACGCTTTTATGTCCCCAGGCAAGACATCTCACAGGCGTAGTTGGGAGAAGGAAGGCACAGCACCACAGAGGGATGACAGGCAGGAGGCAGGCACAAGTGCAGAGAATGTCACAGAGGACACTGGTGCACAAACACCACTGCCACCATCCCAAGACCTTGAAATGTCTTCACATCAGCAGGCGTCCCCAGAACGTTCAGAATTCCCCCTGCTACTGTCCTCACCTGAACTGCCTGTGTAACTGCCGCAAACAACACCTGCACCTCAAAAGAGCAGGAGGCATGCAGTTGCTCCACTGGTAGAAATGGAAACTTCAGCAGGTGAAATGTAGGGTGAAGACGTTCAAACCTTGGCTGGGGAAGGAAACACTGCCACACAGCAGTCCAGTGCAGAGGTTGGTCGTTTAGGTATCAGATGCCGCAGACCCAGAGATAGCAGTGCTGCACAACATGTGGAGGGTCCCAGTGTCTTCCGTGGGCTGGAGGGTAGCATGGTTAAGATTCAAAGAATGCAGGGGAAGGCCATCCAGTCTGTACAAAGCCAGATGAGGACCCTTAATACACATATGGAAAACATAGGGAAGGGCATCAGTGCACTGGGAGATGAGAATAAAGACATGGCATCAGGTATGAGGGAGATGGCTGCAGAGATACGGCCATGACACAATCATTGCAGCTCCTGTGCAGTATCCTGGACCAGTACAGGTTAGCAAGGCACAAGGACAGATAACATGCGCAGCAACAAACTAAGTCTATGAACCGCCTGGCCACAGCCACTTCCCTTCTATGCAGATGATGCATCAACATGCAAGAGGGACTAACACACAGCAGCAATGAGGTGTCTAGGGGCCTTGCAAGGGTGACCAGTGCTGTAGAGGTGCTGCTTAATGCACAGAGCGCATAAACTGCTGCTCTGGATGTACCGGAAAGTGAGCAAACACCAGTAGGAGCAGCATGACAAGCCCCCCTGTAGTTGAGACACGGAGGAGCAGCAGGCACCATGGTGAGCCAATACCCCAAACACCCAGTGAGGACAGCCAGCCACTTTCATCTGGCACTGGTAGGAGTTCCTGGAAATGACTTAGACAGCCCACTCTCCATAAACTTAAATGGGGAAGTGAGACAGGACTACCATTATTGAATGGATGACATTTGTGTTGCATATTTGTGCATTTGAGTATCTGCATGGTGCCAAATATTAAACTACGTTGGGTGCATACCCCATCTGTCTGTGTGTATTTACTTACTCAAAAAAAGTTCCGTGTGATCTCTGCCCGTCTCTGTCTGCCATTGGTTGCTGGCGCAACTCCAGCTGTGTTTGGTTCAGGAAGTGCATGTTCATCATCGTGGTCCTCATAGTCGCTCAATTCCACCTCTCTGCCCTTCTTTGTAGCAAGGTTGTGTAACATTGCACAAGTTGCAATTATCTTACAGCAGATTATTGGTGAGTACTGCCGTGCCCCTCCACTTTTGTGGAGGCAGCAGAACCTGCTTTTTAACAGGACAAAGGTGCGCTCCACAATGTTCCTGGTGGATTTGTGTGCCACGTTGTATCGTCTCTGGCTGCTGGTTGAAGGGTTGAGGTAGGGTGTCAGGATGAATGAGCGGACGGCATAGGCACTGTCCCTTATATGTAAATGAGAAAACCATTACTCACATGCACACATACACATACATCTGCTATATCTATCAGGGTGTGTTACAGTGTTTTACCTAGCAGGTATCCTTTGCCAAATTCCCCTGCTGTCAGGCGTGTGTAGATCCCACTGTTCTGAAAGATGTAGGAGTCGTGGGTTCTTCCTTGGAACTTGGCCACAATGTCTGTGATTATGTTGTTGGCATCACAGATTACTTGTACATTGATGGAGTGGGTTGACTTCCTGTTTCTGTAAATGTACTCTAAGGCAGCAGGTGGGCATATAGGGATGTGGGTGCCATCAATACAGTCGATGACGTGTGGTAAATGTGCAATTTGATAAAAGTCAGTCTTGGTCATCAGCAGTTCCGCATGTGTGTCAGGGAAGCAGATGTAATGATGCATCCTCTGCATCATGGCCTCTAGGAACTTCCTGAAGAAACGGGACAGGCAGCTCTGAGACACCCCACCTACCACAGCAATGACCCCCTGGTAACTCCCAGATGCAAGCAGGTGTATCCCCCCGTGTTTCTTGCGCTTGAAGGCGAGGGGTGTCAGGAGATTTGAGTTTGCAGAGCGAAGGGTACAACGGGGGATGTAGCGCTGGACTCTGTTGGAGATGAAGGCTGGCTCATGGGAAGAAAGAGCTATGTGGGTCAGGCAGCCAATTTTGAAGAGGGAGCGTTGCTCCACAGGGAGCCAGTGAAGGCCTTTGAGAAGAGGTTTGGAATGGTGCGACTTAGGTAGGCCGTGTACAAGTCTGGCTGCCTGGTTCTGAACCAGCTGAAGCCTCTGCAGCTGATAGGCGGGGATCCCGGCATACAAGAAGTTAGAATAGTCAATTCGTGATATTACTAAGGCCAGGGTAACCTGAACCAGGGCCTCAAAGGAGAGAAATTTGCTAACTTTTCTAATCCTGCGCAGGTGAAAGAAGCAGGATGAGACTGCAGACTTAACTTGGGTCTTAAGGGTGAGGTCACTGCTAATGGTGACCCCAATGCTTTTGACTGTTTCAGCAGGGGTAGGTGGCCAGAAGCTAGGATTCCAATGGTTTGATGAAGGTCTGGTTAGTACTAGCTCAGTCTTGTCTGGATTTAATTTGAGTTGACTAGTGTTCATCCAGGTTCGAATGTACGTCAAGGTGGAATTAAAGGATTCGATTGCAGGAGGAGAGGAATTGATGGTGAAGACGAGCTTAATGTTGTCAGCGTAGTTGAAGATGGCTACGTCCCTCTTCCGCAGATCTGATATTAAAGGCCGGATGTAAAGGTTAAATAAAAGTGGGGAAAGGGAGGAACCCTGGGGGACACCGCAGGTAAGTTCTTTTTTTTCCGACATAAAGTCGGATAGGCGGACGGCTTGATGACGATTACTAAGAAAGGAGGAAATCCATTTTAATGGGATACCATGAATGCCGGCGCCTTCGACACGTTCGACCAGAAGTTTGTGGTCAACAGTGTCGAAGGCAGCCGTCAGATCAAGGAGGACAAGTAGGATCTACACCTGGTTTTTTCAAGGTGGGTCTTACTTCTGCCATTTTGAAGCAATTTGGAACAATCCCTGAGGACAGGGAGTTATTAAGAAGAGGCAATGGGATTTCAGGTAGCTGGAGAAAAATCTCCCGAGCAATGTGGGGGGGGGGCAGCTATCTGTGGGAGAACCGGAACATACTTTTTTAATGAGAGATAAAAAGATCTCTTGTGTGATGGGCGGGAAAAAGTCAAATGAGGATGAATTGTGATATATCAAGGCGGGCTCCGGGGGGGAAGTGGTCGTGCGGATACTAGCTTTGATCATGGCTATTTTATCAAAGAAGTAGGTATTGAAGGAGTCACAAAGCTGTTGGCAGGGGGCTGGTTTGGTGGTGATCCGATCAGGTTTGGCAAGATCGTCCACAATGGAAAAAATTTCCTTTGCTTTGTTGTCATCGCTGAGAACCTTTTTGCGAAAAATAGTCGGCTTTTGCCTTCAGAATAGCAGCTTTGTATTCCTGCAAAGCCGTTACGAAGGAGGATTTCAATATGGGGCAATAGTTCTGTCTCCATTTTCGCTCTGATTGGCGCAGGGACAGTTTCATCTCTTTAAGGTGTTGGGTGAACCAGCGTTGTGCTTCATGGGGTCTTTTATGATTTACGTTCCTGAGTGGAGCCAGGCTGTCTCTGCCTGTGGCCAGCCAGGCATTGCGATTGCCAGCCTGAGCGTGAAGAGAGGGATGGGGGTCAAGGGGTAGGGGGCTGGGGGGTTTAGAAGTGGCTAGGAAGGAACAGCGTTCGGCAATGTCGACTTGGCTCCAATTCCTTGCCTTACTAATCCCTGAGTGAGGGGTTTTGGCACAGGGGGGAATGGGGAGGGAAAAGGAGATGAGGAAATGATCTGACCAGGTGCATGGTGTGATCTGTAGATCTAGGATGTCCATATTTGCAGACCAGACCTGGTCAAGGATATGCCCTTTGGTGTGGGTGGCCAGCTTAATATGCTGTGTGAGATTCATCCCACTAAGTAGCTCTGTGAGGGCTATTGACGTTGGGCACTCGCGAGTGTCGCCTGGCCAAAATGTAAAATCGCCGATAACAAGAAGTTTGGCGAGTTCGGCTATAATGTTTCCAAAAGCTTGAGAAAAGGTAGGCATATAAACTGGGGGTCTGTACGTTACCACACACACAATTCGGGAGGTTGGAGAGTGAAGCTTAAACAGAAGGCAGTCTACCTGAGGGATTCTGGAGGAGGAAAGGGACGTAAATCTATGGGTTTTCAGGATTATGGCAGCAACTCCACCACCGGCCTTCGTCTCAGATCTGTTGGCGTAAAGGGCATAGTAGTTATTAGGGATGGCCGCCAACATATCTGAGGAGGATTCGTCATGTAACCAAGTTTCGGTAAGAAACAGGATGTCAGGTTTGTGGGAGTCTAACAGGAAGAAGATCTATAATTGGTGCTTAACCATAGATCGAGTGTTGAGGTACCAGATGGCCAAGTTATTGCATGTCTGTGTTGTCCAATAGGGTGAGGCTGTGGGGAGGGTTTCCCTATGGCTTTTAGACCGCGGGGGAAGGTCAGGTGGGGGGGTGATGGCGTGTGTAACCGTGGCTTTAGATACAAATAGTCTGTTTGCCTTCAGAATATTGCTGGTGTGTGGGGAAATGGCCTGGCGTACCCGTAATGACAGCAGTTTAGATCGGGGGTAGTACTGAGGAGTTTGGGCAGGGAGCGAGGCCCCGGTCGGTCGCGGACGGGCACAGACGGGCATGCCTTAGGCGCGCCAGCGGCGCGCCAGCGGCGTGTCCGCTGCGCGCGTCTGCTGCGCGATCGGTAGCACATAGGAAGATATAGGCAGCGGGCCCGCCCTAGTCGCGGGACACCGCCCCAACTGCAAACGAAGAGTTACTGCTGCCTGTGTCAGCCTGCACCCTCCACAACAATCGGGATAGTCCATGGCGGACCGGGGTGCAGGCGGCAGGAAGTGCAGGTGAGAGAGGCAATCTCACGAGTGGTGTGCAAATTAGCAGTCAATTTTACCACACAAATGCCTAAAAGTTACAATAAAGGTAAAAACGTTGTTTTTAAAAAGATCGTAGCTGGCGGAGGTTTAGGCTCAGACTCACGTCTTCTCTGATCTGTTATCACGTGTCTGAATGCGTGGAGAATGGTTCAATAGATATAGGCAGCGGGCCCGCCCTAGTCGTGGGACTCTGCCCCCAACTGCAAACGAAGAGTTACTGCTGCCTGTGTCAGCCTTCTCCGATCTGTTATCACGCGTCTGTGATACTACGCGAGCTATGGAAACTGCATAGTGCACTGTGCAAAATGCTGTTTGCCCTTATTGCACCGTGCCGGATGATTGTCCGCACAGTGCAATCAGTGCAAACTGCATCTTGCACAGTGCAAGCGGTTGTTTTCTGCCGCTCGAGTAGCAGCTTTCTCAACACAGACTGGTAGTTTCTCATCGTAAGCATACGCGACCACTCGCAATGAGAACCCTGAACCCCCGCATTGAAAATCTTGCCGGGAGGATTATTTTTCATGCTCGCGATCGGCAACTTGATGTTGCTAATCGGGAACGAGGAAAAAGTCTTGCCGGGATGTCATTTTGCTTGCTCGCGGTCGCCAACTTCACGTTGAGGACCGCGAGCAAGCAAAAATGACCGCTGCACTACGCTACGCTACGCGTGTTTGCAGTGTGCTACGTGAAATTCACGTAGTGCGAAGCAGCGCAAACTTCGCAAACTATGCGAGCATAGCGTGGTGCTTTGCCCAGGGTTAATTCCTACATTGTGGATCACGTTCATTCGAATACCTCTTTTCAAACATCTGTTTACTTACAGAAAAGTTGTCTCGACCGAAATAGTATGTTTACTTCCACATTGCGGATCACAGTGATTTGCACACCTTATTTCATCCTGTTTTGAAGAATTGTTTACATTAAATCAATACTGAAACTTAAGCAGTTCTTTAAACTCATTGTAACTTGGCTTAGTTTTTTTCCCCTCATAATTTGTGCACAATGCAAATTGTTACACCACCACAATAATTTTTGGACAATCCTGGCGAGCCACCTGTGAGATGGAGATTAAGTTTGACACATTTCAGTCCGATTTGGGGGCAATGGGAGCATCAATATTTCGCACAGAAAGAAAAAAATGTATGCTAATACACTCTCTGGGGTTTGAGGACAGATCCATCATCAAACACTTGATGATGGATCTGTCCTCAGGATTGAAGGTGACAACGGTAATGAATATCAGGAGACTCCTATCAAGCGAAAAAATAGATTTGACAAGCAACCAAGTCTTATGGTTCTTCGTCATACGCTTTTTTAAGAGAAAGCAAAATGATGGGGAAGATCTTGATGCTTAAATCTCTGTCTTAAGAAGATTAGCTGCATACTGCTTATTTGAGGGATTCAATTATCAATTAATCTGCAATCAATTTGTCTGTCATTGTAGAGACAAACAAATCAGACAAAAATTATTAGCAATTGGTAATCCCTCATTAGAAGAAACCATCAAAGTAGCTAAAAGCATTGAAATCCCTACTGTTTCTCTAAAAGAACGTGTAGACAAGCCTTCAGAGTCTATAGGTGCTGTTGGCGTAAGCAAACCTAAACAGAAGAATGTGCGTAGTAGTAATGGTGTCAATGTCGAATGTAAACCTGGTACTTCAAATTTGATTAACAGTGACATATGTTTGCGATCTGGGAATTCTTCACATCCCAAAGGTGGGAGATGTCCTGCAGTCAAGGTTACGTGCAATTATTGCAAAAAGGTTGGGCATTTTTCAAAGGTGTGTTTAAAACTCAGGAATTCTAAAAAATCTGTTGTCTGTGCAATTGAGTTTGAAGAAGAATCAGACTCTAAGGTTGTCTCTGTCATTATAGACAATTCTGTGTGTGGTCAGAGTGATACTAACGCAGTTGTGACTGGTGATCCTTCGAAGTGTGTAGATTCCATTACTGAGGTGTGTGTTGGTGGAAAATTACTGAAGCTTTTAGTTGATTTTGGAGCCAGGATCACCATGATTACCCAGAATTTATTTGAGGAAACCTGGAATGAAAGAACTTTAGCTTTGATAAAGCTGCTTAAAATTATGTCATGGGTTCTGGGGAGATTTGTGTTCGTCTTACGATGAGCTCAAGAGTTCCTGTCATTCCCAAAGGATTTCAAGAGTAAGTCATAAGTTTGTTTTCTTTTATTTTGTTGCATTTTTTATATACAAGAGAAGGGAAGGTGTGTTATATCTTAGTCTCTGAAGGAGAGTGCTGCTCTCTTGTGCCTATGTTCCAGGTTGTGGATAGTTGCATTCCCTGCCAGAGTTCTTGGGGTGATGGGTGATGGCTATGTTGAAATGAGGATGCTTACCTAAAACTGGTGGAGCTTTAGTTTGGTGCTCCACAACTGTGTAGCTACTAAATAAACACTTCAACTTACGTTGGCTCCGAGCTGATTATTACACACTTCAACCAGGAATTAGTGTCAACCATCTCAGGACTCTGGGCTCAGTTCTGGATCCTAAAAAGGGGGTTGGGGAGGAGGAGGGTAGGAATACCCTGCCTCCTAGACCTGATGGTGGGCTCCCAGAGGGATCTCACCTGAGGTCAAAAAAGATTGTTGTAAAGAAATGTGCTGCAAATTCATAGATGATCTGCAAATCATAAGCATTTTTATTAAAAAGAAGTGTGTTCTCTACATTTGTTTTCAAACTGCCCAAGGTGCACCAGGGGAGGGTAGTGCAAGTGGTCTCTCTCCCTACTCATTACCTGGGGCCCAAAGTATTTTTTAGGGAGAGTGGGAAAAACAGCCCCCCCGGCAATTTTTGACCCAGGGCTCTAATTATGTTGTAGGCAGAGGAGGGGTAAACAACTCCCTCCTGACCTACTTTCAGCTCGGGAACCAAAGTATTTTCCAGTAGAGGGGGCTCCGCTGCCCCCCCTGGGCCCTCTGGAGGCCTGTTGATCCCATCCCCAGGGCCGCCCACTAGCTATATACCAGGTGGCCCACCCCTAAACAAAGGTTTTCCTGCCCACACCAGCGCGGGCAGGAAACCCTGTGTCTACTCCTGCCTGATTGGAGCATTTTTAAAACTCCCACTAAATGGGAGCAAACACAAAGGGCCCAATTTAGATTTCAGCGTATGGGTTACTCTGTCACATCTGTGACAGAGATCATGTTTGCCGAAATCTAAGTGCCATTATTTCCTATGGGATTTTTATTTCGGCGGAAGAGATATTCGTCATTGTTGTGACAGAGTAACCTGTCCACCGAAATCTAAATCAGACCCGAAGTCTGCTCCCAGCGGTCGGGAGCTTTAAAAATGCTCCCATCAGCTGGGAGCAGATTTATGATCTTTCTCCATGCCTGCACTGATTCGGGCAGGGAAACAGATCAAGACCTTATTTCCTCCCGGAGGGAGCAGCATAAATCGATGCTCCCTCAGGGTCGGAGCAATGCCGGCTCCAGCAGCATGTGGAGCGTCAGCTGGGGCTGCCGGGACCCTGGGGTGCCCCCAGGGACCCTGTCCCTCACGTCTGTTTTATTTTATTAAAGGGGAGGTGTGGGCCACCTGTCATCCATCCTTGAGCCTTATTAGGCCCGGGGCACCCATCCCGAGCTGTTTTCAGCCACATCCCACTGGCCCGCACTACTTAAAGGTGGGGGCTTTTGTGCCCACTATGCACACCCACCATATACTCGCACCCTTGCAATGCACTCCTAATTACCCCACATAACTGGTAAATTTCAGCAGTTTTTAGAGTTTAAAATGTTATATTGTTACTAAAGATTCCATCTAAGTATAACGCTACCTTAACTTGAATTAAAGTCATTTGCCCATTGATAATGATGTGAATACATCATTAAAGAACTTAGACAAATATATGAAGAATTAATTGATAAAAAGGTGGGAGCAAAAATCACTCCAAAAATATCAGGAAGCAGGTCATGCTATGTTATGTTAGGCGATTTGTATAGCGCATAGCTGTCCCTGTAAAAGGATGTCCCAGTGCTAAAAGTCGAAGAGAAGGTGGAAGAAATGATTCTGCTACTAAAACAGCCATCTCTTTACTGCCGTTCTGAACAGCAAGAGATTGGGGATGTTCCTAATAGAGAGATGCATCAAGCAGAGACCAGTTGGTTTAGTTGGAAGGCAGCAAGATCATTTAAACAAATATCTATATCGGATCCTCGTCGTACTCCAGATGTAGATTCAGATCACCAATGATGGTAAAGTTGGCAAATTGCAATGCAAGGCTACAAACTACGCTGATAAGCTCTTTAAAAAAATGTTTGGACGACCAGGTGGGCAATAGATCAAAAGTCCAGAAAATGTAAAGTTGTACGATAGAGCTATTTTAATAATGGCGCTTTCACAGTCCCGAATAGGTGCTTGGTTGTAAATACAAGTGTACCAATCGTTATAGATTGCGGTGGCCGGCCTCTCTAATAACGTTCTTCATTACAAAAACCGGGGGCAGGGCCAAGGCAGGAATAATGACAGAGTCTAGAGAAAGCCAGTTAGAAAAAGAATATCTAAGGAGTGCTCAGACAATAAATCAAAGATTTCAGCATGTTCCTCATTGCCTGCGTGTAATGGTAGCTCCGAGCTTTAAAATTCCTAATCCAATGATGCTAAAAGTATGGGTAGAGAGTCACCTTGAGGCATCAACGACACTAGTTAAAATTCTCATAAAATATGCACAAATAGACTGTGTTACAGTTTTAAAGGAAATTGAGAATATTAATAAGGAATTGAATAACTCAGATTTAAAAGCTCCTATTGCTCAAATGCGCAATGAAATAAAAGAAAGGATAAAGAAACAAGAGGATACCATCAAAACAAGGAAAGCTTTTAAATTTGCTAGCGACAAAGCGAATGATGAGACTGGAAAGATCTTTACATTTTCAAGAAAATTTGATTCCGTCAAATGACAGCGACTTACCAATTCCAGCAAAGCAGAATTGGGAAATAGGGATAGCGGAATCGGTAAATTGGGAGAATGAACAACCGTAGGGATGAGATAGTCTCGGCGTCTACATCTGACCTCAGTTCAATAGTCAGCAAAATCGACTCTGAGCATGGGAATTTAGGGCTAGATGTAGGTAATCTAAAAATACTGATTCTAAAATACCGAATTTGACCGATTCGGTATTTTAGAATCGGTATTTGGGATGTAGGCTAAAATTCGGTAATTATTACAGATTCGGTAAAATTCGGTATCTGTCATTCGGACTTTACCGAATCGGTATTTACAGATTCGGTATTTACCAATTCGGTATTTCCCATTCATTCCTATGGGCCAAAAGGCCCATAGGAATGAATGGGAAATACCGAATCGGTAAATACCGAATCAGTAAATACCGAATTGGAAAGGGAAGAAAGTGAACCCTAGGAGTCAGCCAATCAGGTGCTACCACCCACCCCCTCCCAACCAGGAAGTGGCTAAATCCAGGCAGCTGGAAGTATTTAGAAGCTTCTGGAGGGGGAGAGCAAGCAGAGCTGAGTCACTGAGCCACAGGAAAACTTTTTTTGTGCTTTTAAAGTTTGATAATGGCAAGCAGCAGTGAAAAGGATCATCCAGAGATGGAGAGAAAAATTAAATTTAGCACCATGGAGCTGCAGGTCCTTGTGGAGGAGATGGTTAAAGAACACCAGAAATTGTTTGAAAAGCAGTCCCTGACTGTGGCTGAATCTGCAAAAATAAAGATTTGGCTGGAAATACAGACAAAGGTGAATGATGCTGTAGGAGTGACTCCAAGGGACATAGACAACCTGAAAAAGAGGTGGTATGACCTCAGGAGCATAACCAAGAAGAAAATAGAAGAGCTCCACAAAGAGGCAAACAAAACTGGAGGAGGAAAGAACCGTCACCCCCCCTGACTGAGTTGGTGGGGTCCACCATTGAACCAGAGAGCGTCTGTGGACTGGGAGATGCAGACAGCTCAGCCAGAGCTGCTCCCAGAAAAGGTAAGACGCATGCACAGCAATCACCCCCACCCCATCACCTTCCCTTGTCCCTATGTGGCAAAGTTTAACTCACTGCAGTAGAGGTAGTATTAGACAGGAGCAATGCATCATGGGACATGTAGTATTTGAAGGACCTACCATGCCATACAGCACAGTAATGAAGACGTTAGGCTAAACATATCAGTCATAATGAAGCTGAGGCAATATGTACAGTGTTTGAGTTAAAAAAATGTAATTGTAGAAGCAGTGAGACAGGAGCACAGAGCTGATGTACGCTTTTATGTCCCCAGGCGAGACATCTCACAGGCGTAGTTGGGAGAAGGAAGGCACAGCACCACAGAGGGATGACAGGCAGGAGGCAGGCACAAGTGCAGAGAATGTCACAGAGGACACTGGTGCACAAACACCACTGCCACCATCCCAAGACCTTGAAATGTCTTCACATCAGCAGGCGTCCCCAGAACGTTCAGAATTCCCTCTGCTACTGTCCTCACCTGAACTGCCTGTGTAACTGCCGCAAACAACACCTGCACCTCAAAAGAGCAGGAGGCATGCAGTTGCTCCACTGGTAGAAATGGAAACTTCAGCAGGTGAAATGTAGGGTGAAGACGTTCAAACCTTGGCTGGGGAAGGAAACACTGCCACACAGCAGTCCAGTGCAGAGGTTGGTCGTTTAGGTATCAGATGCCGCAGACCCAGAGATAGCAGTGCTGCACAACATGTGGAGGGTCCCAGTGTCTTCCGTGGGCTGGAGGGTAGCATGGTTAAGATTCAAAGAATGCAGGGGAAGGCCATCCAGTCTGTACAAAGCCAGATGAGGACCCTTAATACACATATGGAAAACATAGGGAAGGGCATCAGTGCACTGGGAGATGAGAATAAAGACATGGCATCAGGTATGAGGGAGATGGCTGCAGAGATACGGCCATGACACAATCATTGCAGCTCCTGTGCAGTATCCTGGACCAGTACAGGTTAGCAAGGCGCAAGGACAGATAACATGCGCAGCAACAAACTAAGTCTATGAACCGCCTGGCCACAGCCACTTCCCTTCTATGCAGATGATGCATCAACATGCAAGAGGGACTAACACACAGCAGCAATGAGGTGTCTAGGGGCCTTGCAAGGGTGACCAGTGCTGTAGAGGTGCTGCTTAATGCACAGAGCGCATAAACTGCTGCTCTGGATGTACCGGAAAGTGAGCAAACACCAGTAGGAGCAGAATGACAAGCCCCCCTGTAGTTGAGACACGGAGGAGCAGCAGGCACCATGGTGAGCCAATACCCCAAACACCCAGTGAGGACAGCCAGCCACTTTCATCTGGCACTGGTAGGAGTTCCCGGAAATGACTTAGACAGCCCACTAAACTTAAATGGGGAAGTGAGACAGGACTACCATTATTGAATGGATGACATTTGTGTTGCACATTTGTGCATTTGAGTATCTGCATGGTGCCAAATATTAAACTACGTTGGGTGCATACCCCATCTGTCTGTGTGTATTTACTTACTCAAAAAAAGTTCCGTGTTATCTCTGCCCGTCTCTGTCTGCCATTGGTTGCTGGCGCAACTCCAGCTGTGTTTGGTTCAGGAAGTGCATGTTCATCATCGTGGTCCTCATAGTCGCTCAATTCCACCTCTCTGCCCTTCTTTGTAGCAAGGTTGTGTAACATTGCACAAGTTGCAATTATCTTACAGCAGATTATTGGTGAGTACTGCCGTGCCCCTCCACTTTTGTGGAGGCAGCAGAACCTGCTTTTTAACAGGCCAAAGGTGCGCTCCACAATGTTCCTGGTGGATTTGTGTGCCACGTTGTATCGTCTCTGGCTGCTGGTTGAAGGGTTGAGGTAGGGTGTCAGGATGAATGAGCGGACGGCATAGGCACTGTCCCTTATATGTAAATGAGAAAACCATTACTCACATGCACACATACACATACATCTGCTATATCTATCAGGGTGTGTTACAGTGTTTTACCTAGCAGGTATCCTTTGCCAAATTCCCCTGCTGTCAGGCGTGTGTAGATCCCACTGTTCTGAAAGATGTAGGAGTCGTGGGTTCTTCCTTGGAACTTGGCCACAATGTCTGTGATTATGTTGTTGGCATCACAGATTACTTGTACATTGATGGAGTGGGTTGACTTCCTGTTTCTGTAAATGTACTCTAAGGCAGCAGGTGGGCATATAGGGATGTGGGTGCCATCAATACAGTCGATGACGTGTGGTAAATGTGCAATTTGATAAAAGTCAGTCTTGGTCATCAGCAGTTCCGCATGTGTGTCAGGGAAGCAGATGTAATGATGCATCCTCTGCATCATGGCCTCTAGGAACTTCCTGAAGAAACGGGACAGGCAGCTCTGAGACACCCCACCTACCACAGCAATGACCCCCTGGTAACTCCCAGATGCAAGCAGGTGTAGGCTACAGAGCACCTGCATATGGGGTGGGATGGCATGTGCCCTTGGGGTTGGGTGCTCCAAAAGTGGGTGCAGGTCCCTGATCAAGTCCTGGATGGTGTGGGGGTGTAGCCTGTACCTTTGCAATATCTCTGGCTCAGTGAGTTGAAAAAGCGTTATCCTCTGTCTGAAGACTTGCTCCTCCCTTCTCCAGACCCTCTCTCCTGCTGCCTGTAGCCTTAGCCGCCTTGCTATCATGTAGAAAGCCGCCAATCGGGTCACAATGTTGTATTTTGGGTCCTTTTTTATAGCTTGCACCTGGTTACCGCCTGCTTTCAATCCATGGTAAATACTGATTCTTAAATACCGAATTTCATGAAATTCGGTATTTTAGAAGTTTACTACATCTCAAAACTCATTTTTTTCCATTTCTTTTTCACCGATTTGGTAAATAAGAATTCGGTAATTTCCGAATCGGTAAATACCGAATCGGTAAATACCAATTCTGAATATTCCGATTTGGTGAATTACGATTCGGTAAATTACAATTCGGTAAATTACCGGCTCGTATTTACCGAATCATCTTTTTTGGGCCCCTACATCTCAATATCCAAATACCGGTCGGTAACGGCCACAATTCAGTATTTTCGGCCGTGACCGACCGGTATTTGGCTACCTACATCTGGCCCTTAGTTTCTAAAAAAAGGGGTAAGTGATTTGAGAAAATTATCCTTAGCAAAAGAGCATGATTTTTATAGCAGGACCGCTGACAAATGTTACAACCGTGGTACCCAAAATACACGCCAGACAAAGGAGAAATCAAGGATGACAGACCAGGAGGAAACTCAGGAAACACAAAGAGCAAGAAACAACAAGGCAAGCAATGGCAGTGAAAGTAAAAACGTAGGACAATACAGTTATCAATCTATCAGAAACTGTATTAAATCAAGTATAAATCCAACTTTTATCATTAGGATTAACATGTCCTGAGAGCAACTTTAATTATGGTCAAACAGGAATTGATGATTTTAAATTCATCAGAAACCTGAAACTATTTAGGATCAAACAAGGAATTTGCCATAACACCTAGGATACTTTCCACAATGTGGAAAGCCTTGATTGTCTGTAAGTGTCTGATGCATCAACATTGCTAACAATGTATGTCTTAGCCTATGAAGGGAATGACAGTATTGGACAAACTTTGACACAAACAGTTTTACATGACGTTGGCATCAATTCTTCAACCGCAGTGAGCTGTCCATTTAAACCTGCCTCTACATTTATGCCAATATGCTGGATGCAGTGGATATTTTTCATGATTTGTTGTGTGTGAAATCAAAAAATTACATCATAGAACCTGACAGAAGTTAAGAAATTTTAAAAAGCAAGAAAAGCTAAAGAAAAGCAATATGCCAGTCTGATGAAAAAAACTATGAAATGACAATGAAATAGTGATCAGTTAATTAGACAAAGGAAGGAATATAGTTATTGGGTCCAAAAATGATTGTCTCCAAGAGGCTTTTAAACAACTAAATTATATCAGATGTTATAAAAGATCTAGTACTCAACAACTTTAAACCATCAGAGAGGCCCTCAAACGTGATTTGATGAAATGGAAATGGGGGGCCTCATTTCAAAAGCAAATTCCTGTTTTTACTCAGCGAATTCCCTGTATTGCCAGTTATTTACTTTATCCCTAAAATCCATAAAGGAGTATCCCCAGTTCCAGTTAGACCAATTATATCGGTGGAGAATGGTCTCTTTGAAAATATCTCCCAATATATGGATTTTTTTCTTCAATAACACGTTCAAAATGTGCCTTCATACATAAAGGACACAGGTGACTTTCTAACAAAAATAAATGATGTGCCCTGGTTGGATGACTACATCCTTATGACTTTAGACATAACCTCTCTTTACATCAGCATTAACCACAAAGATGGTTTAGTGACAGTAGAAAGTTTTGGAGAAAAAGACCTATCAAAATGTATACCCATAATATAATGCTGCTAGAGTTGATAAGCTGGTGTTTAAACAACAACTTCTTTTTATTTGGAAAGGAGGTATTTCAACAACTGAGGGGTGTAGTAAGGGAAGACTCTTTCTCCCCCAGCGATGCGTGTTTACATGTAGGCTGGTGGGAGGAGCAGGTTCTCAATTGACCCATCAAAAGGAGTATGAATTGCATGTGATCAGGTGGCTGAGATACATCGATTATGTATTTATCATGTGGAAAGGCACTAAAACCAGTGCAGTTGCCTTTGTTGACAACATCAATAACAACAAACTACATTTAGAGCTTACTGCACACATAGATGAGCATTTTACAGTTTTTTTGATGAACATATTTTTGTTGCTGGAAACAAATTGGAGTCTACTTTACAAGGTAAAATGACAGCAGACAATTTCACACAGCATGCGTCCAGTTTTGGTCCTTGGCATTTGATTATTAAATGCCTTACAGTGAAATTTTTTAGACTGCGTAAGATCTGCAGTTCTGACAGTGATCTAAAGTCCTGTCAAAGAGAAGCCAAGGAAAGATTTTTGGATTGTGGATATAGCAACAAGGTCATTGATCAAGCAATTGTTAAAGCAAATAAGATATCTAGGGAGGATATGCTGCTGCCAAGACTCTCTAGCTCTGACTCCAACCGAAAACGAATACTTCCAGCAAAGGTGAGGGATCCAAGATCATGCTCATAACCAGCTATATGGCAGGAGAGGGAGATAAGGTAGATTATGAATAACCATTGGCCCATCAATTTAACAGTTGCGTTGTTGGGACAATTATTACCCGATAAGCCTACCTTTACCTTAAGGCGAGCACCATCCATGGAAAGTACATTAGTTAGGAGCAGCCTGAGTTAAATACTACAACTAAGTAGCTTACACCTAAGAAAGAGTTTTACAAATGTATCTCTTGCAGGGTATGCACATTTGGTAGTAATACCCCACAATACATTACATCTTTCAGTCCAGAACCAGTTGAGCTAAACTGAGTCTACAACTGTTGAATGGCGTTCGCAGTGTTTGTTCTTGAGTGCACCTGTGGGCTGCACTATGTCGGTAGCACTAAGCTGCAGGTACACTTGAGAATCCTGCAATATTTGAGGGCAATAGTGAATTCAGACCCCTCATACCCAGTTGCAAGACACTTCAAACATAAACACAACAATGATCTTAACTGCCTGAAATACTTTGTAATTGGAGCAGTGCCGATTCTAAGGAGAGGAGGCAATAGAGAAAAAATGCTCCCCCAAACTGAGACACGTTTTATTCTGGAGCTGGCGTCCATGTCACCTTATGGCTTGAATAATAGTGAAGATTTCCGTATTTTCCTATGGAGTTTGGTATAAATGTTTTTATGAATACTTTTTATATATTTACAATTGGATTTATAATGGTCATATGTGTTTATCGATACAATATTCAATATTTTATATAAATGGGTTGATGAAATGTCCAGTATTCTAGTGACCAGATATAGCATGTTATTAAGAAAAGAATACAATGCCTGTGGTACAATCAATTCTTATTTCTACCAAATTAGAAGTAATAAGTTGTTCCCTCTGCGTGATGCCTTCACTTAATTCAGTATATACTGTATATACACTTGTGCCTTTGGTAGCACATTGCACTTTTTTATACTTGGCAATTTATATGGTTGGGAAAGAGATGATGAAATGAACCCTGTCTGAGGGAGTAATACTGTGGTGGTTTTTTACCTCCACTTACAATTTGCAGAACATTTAGCATTTGTGCGTTACAGTTTTATCATATTGTGTATATACAAATGTAAATAACAACATAATTATTTTACTTCAACAGACTTATGCAATCAAAATGAAATTTTCAAAGCATAATGTTCTAATACCACAAAGGGCAATTTTTTAAGTTAGAGCATTTGGGCTCTGTATACATATATTCTCTACACATGCTCATCGATACTTTTGTCGTATAATCTGTATTGGTATCAGGTATACATTACAAGTAATATAGTGAGTCTGTCTTATATATCAAAGAGAGCGTCCTGTCGATAGTCTGTTTTCACTGTGTTTGCTTGCTGAATCACGTTTTAACAAGATAGTTTTTTTAAATGTCAAGTTTGTATGTGATCATGGTCACTTGAGGTGGCTCAAACGCATCACAGACATGTTTTTGAGCAATAAATGCTGAAGCTCTACATCCTTAGAGTCCATGCCCGTTTTTGCATTGGATTGTAAGAGAACCTTTGGGATTCTTGTTTTATATATAAACACTGTTCCTTTCCGCGGATAAAGATATGTTGGCACTCAATGCGATGCTTCCAGTTTTTAATCCTCGGGCAAACTGATAACAACAGCAGTCACTCAAGACGTGTTTCAGGTTATGCATATGTATATATGATTCTTGTATCTAACAGATACTTACCTTGCATTGGAAAAGCATGCATGGTAAAGGTATATGCATGCTGAAGTTTTGTGTGGTAAAGGCATTGCATTGTAATTAATGTGTGGTAAAGACATACGTTGGAAATGCATGTGTGCTGATGTCATACATTCACGCTGCATATTTAGATTTCAAACACATTAACGGTAATGTGGAATTGCAGTACACAACACTTCCAAATTTCCACATTAGTAGTACTGCGAATAAATAAAATGGTGCACATAAGAAAAATAGAGCACCAAAACACTATGACACCCCAGCTTGAAGCGCACAACGTATTGCTAAAGTAATTTGCCCATTCCTATCTTATGACTTTCTCTTCTGTAATATAGCTGTAGATGTGGAAAATGAGAGCTGCTGCTTTTCTAACTGTAAGAGACATGCACTGACTATTCACAATTCTATGAAGGCTTAAGGACAGATATTAAAGACAAGTCAAGCTTGAGACCAATTACAGCAAACAGGATATTGCAGAAGATGAAAAGTATTTTTGACTCTGATGCCAATGTTCAGCATAGTCTTTCTCAAAGCCCTTTGGCAGTAATTCATGAGAATACAATCTTTCTTCTTGCTACCTTGTCATTTGTCACTGCCTGTGATAACCTCCTCTGCACAACATGAGCCCAACCGTGGCAGCTGTGAGAGATTTTGCATCCACTACTCAAAAGGTAAACACTACTATTTTTATACCTAAGCCTCTGATTATCCATTCAATTTCCCCACCACAGCATAATATGGTACATATTTTATTGGCTTAAGTTTGTTCAATTGTAGTGATGTCCTCGTATATCATTACATTCATTGGAGGCTACCGAAAAACACAAAGAGTTGTTGCAGTGCTGATTCACGTATTAGCCAGGCTAATATGCATGCTCTTTTACATCATTGTGCAGCGGATTGAGTTTTAAATATTAATTCCTAATTCTATTATTCTATATTTTCTGTAGAAAAATTGCCTTTACTGAATGGTCACCCACGATTTTTCACCTATTTCTGCGTGTGTGTGTGTGTACTCCGGCCCAATAATGGCACTCAATTGGTCTATTTAACTTTCTGCAAGACTATAATATTGACAAACAAATTGCACCAGTGGTATGGGAGTTCAATATTTTGTGAGTAACAGTGTTTATTTACACCACTCACATATGTGGAAAAAAATATATAGATGCCAGGAATGCCGCTGGGTTCTATGCGGCTAGCAGTTTACTATCACTGCAGTAGCAAAGGGTAAGGAAAGTGCCTTTGCCTTGCAGGAAAACCTATGTTTATATATCACTGAAAAAACCATAGGTTTCAGCCACGTTATAGGTAGAAATTAGCATTTAAAAAACCTTGGAAATTCACTGACAAAACCATAGGTTTCACATATGTTATAGTTAGCTGGACATTTCACTTATATAAAACCATTGAAATTCTTCCGTTATAGTTCAGCTAACTATAACTCGCGCGTCCGCAATGCACTGCTGATGACGTCACATATTACATCACTCATGACATGGACAGTGACATCACTGATGACATCACTGATGATATCTCAAATGACACCACTCCCGTGGCTAATTCAGGCCCCGGCGACCCATCGCTTGACGAATCACCCCAAATATTTCAGGATGGGAGCGGAGCGAAGCACCCCATCTTCTAGGAGAATTTCGTGAAGATTCGTTAACCGGCCCCAAAGTTATTCCAAATAGAATATTGGAGATTTCCTATGGAAACTAGCTCCTAACTATAACTACCTACTGGCGACCTCCAGTAGGTAATATATA